>NW_007733673.1:60905-75062 GCF_000696425.1 Galeopterus variegatus | reverse complement strand
AGCCCACGAGCTGCGGCCCCCGGGCTGCCGCCCCCCCCCGGAGCCCCGCCCCCGCCGCAGCCTCGGGCCCCCGGGCTCCCGCCGCCCGCCGCGGCCCTCCCTGCCTTGCCGACCGCGCCGGCTGCCTGGGAGCCCCGGGGGACGCGCCGTCCCGCCTTCCGCCAACTGCAGTGATGGATCCGCCGTCTGGCGCCCGGCCAGAGCCCGGGCGGACGCGAGTGAAACTCGCCGCCGCTGGGTGGTGGGGGGAGCCGGGCGGGCCCCCTGCGAGGACTCCTACGCCCCCGACAGCCTGCGCCTTGGCGCCCACCATTAGTGGCCCGGCGGCCGCCAGAGCGGTGGAGCATGTAGCCCCCGTCTCAGGCAGATGACTGAGGCGCTCCAGGGAGGGGCCGGCTCTGCCCAAGACTTGGTCCTCCTCGCTTCTTCGGGACCTCCAAGGCCAGGGTCTGGGCTGGCTGTGCCCAGAGGAGTTCTCTGCTGGTGGCCATGGCAGGGACAAACTTTGGAAACCCTCAGCCGGTGCTGGAGGGTGCCCCCGCGGCAGGGAGGTGGTCAGGAGGGTGGATGGGCAGCACAGGGCCGCGGGCACTCAGCAGTTATCAGTGGATGCATGGACGCCCTCCCTGGGTCCCTGTCCTGCACACTGTAACTCACCCCTCATGGGCTTTGGGAAACCCACGAGGGATCAGTCCTGCCCTCAGATGCTCCAGGGGCTTGGCTGGGACTCCAAGCTAATAAAAGTCCAAGGAGGCATTGGTGAAGGAAAGAGGAGCTGGAAGAGGGAGCAGTGGGAGACAGGCATCGCCACTTCAAGGCTTCCTCTTCCCCAGCCAAACCCTTTCCCGCTGAAACTGGACACGCTGGGGCCCTGCAGTGAGGGACAAGGTGGGCCTATGCACAGGACATGATTTGGGGAGGCTGAAGTTTCTAGAAGAAGCAGTGGGAGAGAGTTCAATAGGAACATCCACAAATGGGGTTGGCCAAAGAGATCCTGTGGCACGAGGCTTCTTCTGTTTCCCCTCTAGTGTCACAGAGGCTAGGTTAGAGATGCTGAGGTCCCTGACCAGTCTTGGATGCAATGGTCTTTTCTATGATCCTCTGTCTGCCCATACCCCTCTTAGGTCTGGCCTCAGTAGGGAAGGGCTGGGGCCCTGCCGTGTGTGCTGGAACCTCGCTCAGGCCCTATTGGGCCAGGCTTTCTTTGAGGGGAGAGGGTCATTTCTCTAAAGGAGTGAGAGCTCCCCTTTCCATGTACCAAGGTCATTAGCTGAGTGGAGAGCGAGAAAGCACCTGTGAGAAATTGGGGGATGGAGACTGAGCAATGAAGGGACATAATGACAATAACACCACCTTGAGGCCTTCATGGAATGAGGTGCAAATGCACTGAATTAAAGAATGAGGAAAGAGACAGAGGCAGATAAAAGAGGCAATGGAAAAATCAACCAAGAAAGTCAGAGGGTGGAGGAAAGAAGCAGAAGCCAGTGGACACACGGCCAGACAGGCAGATGGACAGAGAGCCGGGGCAGTGCTGGGACAGTCCAGGCTGCACGAGGGCACTCAGAAGGTGGCAATGGGCAGGGATCTGTTTTTCATCCCAGTTGCTGACCACTGAGGCACCCTGGGGAGATGATAGAAAGGGTCACAGGAAAGGCTATGGAACCACAGAGGAGATGACCTAACTTGAGCTGGGGTGGGGAATCTGGGAAGGCTTCTTGGAGGAGCATTTGAAAGGACAGTGGAGAAAAGTAGAGGGAATGAAGGTGAGAGAAGGAGGGGAAGCTGTGTCAGCAAGAGGGCGCAGCAAGAGGGCACAGCAAGAGCAAAAGCCTGGAGGCGGAATGAGCCTGTTCAGTCTCAGCAGCTCTGTCAGTGTGGCCCACACAGAAAGGCTGAGAGGAAACAGGGCCCAGAGCTGGAGCACCAGGCCTGTAAGCCTGGGAGGGAGCATGGACTCTACCCTGAGGCACTGGAGAACCAGAGAAGGGGCAAGTCCTGGTCAGATTCAACTTCCAGTAGAATCTTTGAGGTTACATAGTACAGAGGAACTAGAGGAGGAGAGAGTTGAAGTGGAGACACCAGAGGAGGGTAGTGCATCATTGGACAGTGAGTCCTTCATGGAGTACAGCAAGCAGATGCCAGGATTTAGTGACAGATGAGGGAGGGGAGGCAGGAGTTGAGGAAAACTCTCAGGTGTCCTGTTGTTCTAAAGACTTGGGGCCAAGGCAGGAGGTCATCTCTGACCACTCCTCTCGCCCACCACAGGACAGCCCCTGGGGCACTCTGGCCCAGGGCTCTTGCAACCCAGCCCGGCCTGGGAACTCACAGGACCCCTCCCCAGGCTTAGGGGACCTCAGCCCCTACCCACTGGACCCAGGAAAAGCCCCCAAAGGGAATCCAGTCCAGTGTGGAGGCACAGACAGAGCCAGGTACTGCTGGGGAAGCCCCTTCATCCCCACCCCCAACCTACCTCATGGAAAGCTGGTCAAGATTGTATGTTAACCTCACACCACCAGCCCTCTGTAATTGCAATGATGACCCCATGGCCATGAGGGGTTGGGTTTGGGTCTGTTTGTCTGGGGAGCCATTGGGTAGGGGAGGAGGGCTCATTTGAGCTCCGAAAGAACTCAGAGGCTGAGATCAGAAGGCCCCGCAGAGCAGAGTTCAGCATGCCACTTTTAGGCAGAATTTGAGAGCTGTGTATTCCTGTCTGCGTCTGTCCCTCTGTGCGTCCTCAGTCAGACCACTTGCCTCTCTGGGCCTGCTTCTTCTCATCTGTACATTGGGAATAGTCCCTGTGGTAGGACAAGACACTGGCCTCAGCCCCCTTCAGCCGTCGTCCAGGACTCCTGCCCACTCCCAGCTTGTTCTGCCACAGGGGCT
Source organism: Galeopterus variegatus (assembly GCF_000696425.1). Lineage (NCBI taxonomy): Eukaryota > Metazoa > Chordata > Mammalia > Dermoptera > Cynocephalidae > Galeopterus > Galeopterus variegatus. The sequence continues at coordinate 72,179 of NW_007733673.1, read as the reverse complement.
GGTGGAGGAGCGCTTTGGTGACCTTACGAAGGAGCTACTGGGCGGATCATTATGGATTTCCCGTTGTGAAGGAGCAAGAACTCTTTTGAGGGGGAGCCTGAAGGTGGAAGGAAAAGCCTTTCAGGAAATTAGCACTAGTGTCAGGAACGTTTATCAAAAGCTGGCAGAGGCGCCTGTGGCTGATTCATGTCTCTTGCCTAAGAAGCAGCTCTTCTGGCCTGGGGGAAGGGCTGGTAGCCTCCCAAACCTTCTAGAAACCCCAGACCCTCCAATCCTCTCTGCCAGGAGAAACCCTGAGCCAGCCTGGCATCTAGGTGACCAATACGGGGGTACTTCAAAAAGTCCATGGAAAGATTCACGTTATCTTTCAATTCTCTTTTTCCACAAACTTAATTTTTTTCTTGTAAAAATTTTCCACAGACTTTTTGAGGTACCCTTCTACATCCATGATATTCAGCACATCTGGGAAAAGAATGCTTTTCAAAAGAGTGAGGGTGCAACTACACCAAGACAACCATTGGTATGGAAGGTCTGATGTGAGAAGCAGGGAGGCTGTCTCAATTGGAACCCACTATTCTGGGTAGCACCCCATTCCCCCCACCCCCAGCATCCAGGTATAGCAAACATATAAGAGCTGCTGTACATTCACCACCAGGGGGCAGCACTTCCATGGTGTGCAGTCTGAATGAGGCCCTGGATGTAACCTGAGCTCCTTGCCCTGCCACCTCTGGGCTTGTCACCCACTTGCACACTCACACCGCACACAGGTCCAGCCCCCCTGGTCCAGCCAGATCATTTGATGCTGAAAGAAGCAGGATCCTTTGAAGGGGCTATTTGTGTAGCAGGCCCCAGAGCCTCAGGATGTCCCTCCAAGGTCCATTCCCTTGTCCTAGCACTGCCCCTGTCCCTGGCTCAGCTACAACAGGAGGCAGGCCACATGCAGTTACCCTCTCCTGTAGGGAAAGCATAAATAAACTCCACAGCTTTGCTCTGCCAGTTTCCTTTTTCAGGCACCTTCTCAGCTCCTTTTATGGTATTTTGGCTAGACCTTGCATGAACTCAAATTATTATCCAGTACTTCCCTTGACTGTCAAGATTTACAGCTGATTTGGTATCATGTATAGCATTGTATCAATTCTAGAATTTCAGAGCTGGAAGGGACCTTAAAGAGTGTCATAGACAACATTCTTCGAGAGCTTATAACTTTGTGCTAGACACTAACCCAGGTACTTTCTAATGTTTTTGTCTGTCTAGTACAGTCATTCCTTTTCCTGTGACATCACCCTGTCCACAGCGATTCACAGTGTCTGCAGTTCAAGGATGAGCAAGTAACCCAAACTTGGACTACTACAGTCAATCCCAAGATTTTTGCAGGAATGTCTGGAAAGGGTAGACCTCAACTCACTGGTATAATGGCTATCACTTGAGGGTGAGTGAGCATGTGAAAAAAGCTAACCAACAGGAAAACAGAACCAAGAGACCAAGAGAGAGAGACATATTTCTGGTGTCAATGCTTGAACACCTGGATTGAGCCATGCCTAAAGTTAGGTACACACAGACTTTTCAGTAAAATGAGTTAATACATTCCTTTCTTTGTATAAACCAGTTTTAATTGGGTTTCTGTCATTTGCCACCAAAGTCGTCCTGACAGATATAGGCAGATGTCTTTGTCCTCAATTTATAGATGAGAAAACTGAGGAACCAGCTAGCTCTGAGATCTTAGGCAAGTCACTAAAGTCCTCTGACATCAGGTTACTCTAGTCAAGAATAAAGGGACTGAATTTCTTCAACTTCAGGACTCTTTTCTCTCCTGGGATCTCTCTCTCTCTTAGCCTAACTGGCCATATGCCCTTGAATGAGTAAGTCACCTGTTCTGAGTCTAAATTTCATGAGTCGCAAAATAGGACAATAATTTCTTCCCTCTCTACTTTGGAGGAATTGGGAAGAATCTAGTGAGGGAGTGTTTGGGGAATTTCTTCGTACCAAAGCAAATGTTATTTAGTGTCCATATTTTGCAAATGAGGAATCTCAGCTCATACCAGACAATGACTATTGCCCCGAAATGGCTCATATCTTTTCAAAGCAAAATTTTAAAGGCTTTTAAAAATAAAACTTTCCCTGTACTGGCCAGCCACCAAAAATGAAATAAAATAAAATAAAATAAATAAAAATAAGACTTAATGAGATCCTAAAACACAGTTAAAATGTGGCTTCCTCACAGCATCTCATTGGAAAGGATCTGGCTAAGGCCAGACCTAGGTAAAGTAAGGGAGATGACACTGGGTGAAGCTTTCTTGGGAATAACTTCTTGCTGCTATCACAGGTTGAGTTCTCTAGGAAATTTTTTTTTTTTTAAGGGTGACTGGTAAGGGGATCTTAACCCTTGACTTGGTGTTGTCAGCACCACACTCTCCAAAGTGAGTGAACCGGCCATCCCTATATGGGATCTGAACCCATGGCCTTGGTGTTATCAGCACCACACTCTCCCGAGTGAGCCACAAGCCCGCCCCTCTAGGAAATTTTGATTGCAGGATGTTTATTAAGGAGCACCTATATTAGTTTGTTTTCTGTTGCTGATAACAGAATACCTGAAACTGGGTCATTTATAAGAAAATGAAATTTATTTCTTACAGTTTTGTAGGCTGAGAAGTCCAAGATCTTGGGGGAACATCTGGTGAGGGCCTTCTTGGTGAGAACTCTCTAGAGTCCCATGGTGACACAGGGTATCACATAACAAGAGTGGCAAGAGTATTTCCATGTGCTTTCCTTACAAAGCCACCAGTTCACACCCATGATAACTCATTAAACCATTAACCCATTAATCCATGAATGGATTAAACCACTCAGGAGGAATAGTCCTCAAATCCAATCACCTTTTAAAGGTTCCACCTTTCAAATACCATAGTCGGATTACCCACCCTCTTGACACTGCTACAATGGGGATCAAGCTCCAATACATGAACCTCTGGGGGGACACATTTAAACCATAGCAGCACCCTTGGGATCAAAACATGTTAATGGGAGAAGAAAGAAGCAGGATTGGGTAGAGGGAAAAGTCAAACTATACTTCAGGCCTAACCACAGTCTCAGTTAACCCCATAGGGAGCTCTGTAGTTAATACAGCCCATCGGCAATGCCCTGCTGGGCCTTTATATTTCCACCTTGATCAGTCATTGGATGTGAGTTGCTGCAGGAAATGAGTGACTTGCAGATAGCTCTCTGCAGCTCAGGAAATCGCTGAAGGGGCTCTTGCATTCCTAGTTGCTGGCATAACAAGTCCGTCACTGAAGGGGGATCTGGGTGGCACATCTCTGTGTCCATCTCAGTCACCAACTGAGTCCCTAAGCTGCAAGGCATGCTGGGAGCTCCCCCTGAGCAGGAGGGAGAAGATAAAGTTAGTATAAGGTGGGGCTAATAAAGCTACCAAGAATGTGGGGTGCCTTTGAGGAAGTTTGAGTCCAGTCTCCAGGGCCAGCATTGGTGAGAGGATGCTCTGGGGCAGTGATTCTGCCCAGCACAGTTCAGAAAGTCTTCTCAGAGGCCTCTTAAACTACACCTAATGAAAGAGTGTGAATTGCCGGGCCGAGAAAGGGGAGAGAGGCAAGCTAGACGGAGGAAGCTAGCCAGAACTGGAATAGACCAAAGCTTGCCCATTCACTTAGAAGTGTCACCTAGAAGAAGAGAACTATTGTCTGCTTTATTAAATGTCCTTCTAGTGCTCCTAGGCTGGTGAGCTCGCTGTGGGCTAGTAATTCTTTCTGGTTATTTACAAGGTAATATTACAGCATGTTGGTAAATCCTGACTACCTGGATGGTTTACACCTTGGGAACCTGGGAAAGAATCCAAGAACAGGACAGGATATCAAAGTGTCATCAGTAGGGACACGAAAGGAGAGAAGGTAAAAGAAAATGCATTTGGATTCAAGAGTCAATAACGAGCCAGAGTGAGTGTTGAATTATTCAGCCTCCTTTATTGATCCATTGATCTCTATCTGCAGGTCTTGGTTTATTCTTGGTTGGCATTTCCTGTGTCTGAGACATTGAGAAGAGAAACAGGAGGAGGAGGAGCAGATTTTTAACACTTAAGAAGAGAGAAGAAGCAATCCCAAAGAAAAATTTGGCAACGTGTATTAAAACCTTAAAATGCCCATACCTTTTGGACCTAACAGTTCTATTTCTGGAAATTGATCCTAAAAACACTATCCAGAACCTTTAAGAAAAGGCTGTAAGCACCACAATGTTCACAGCAACCTTATTTATAACAGTTAATAAAAAGAAACAACCTAAATACCCAACGATAGGGGATTGGCCAAGGAACAGTGAAGCTACACGATACCATTAGGAATTTTATATTATCTTAATTGCATTTTGGTGGCTGGCCTGTTCGAGGATATGAACCCTTGACCTTGGTGTTATCAGCAGCACCATCTAACCAACTGAGCTAACCAGCCAGCCCAGAAATTTTAAATAACAAGGGAAAATACTTATGCCATAGGTGATAACCCTGATGGAGCACACGTAGAATGTGTTACACATTCTATGCACATATAGAATGTCATAAATATGTGAAAAAAATGGGGATAGAATGAGGACAAAGGAAATATACAAAAATGTTAGCAATGACTGTTTCCAGATGGTGAGACTCCTCTGTTCTTTTCCTTTTCCTGTAGTTCCTAAATTTTCTACAAAAGAATGTGCAAGTTTTGAATAATTTAAAAAAAAAAACTTCAGGGCCGGCCCGGTGGCGCATTGCTACAGTGCACCGCTTGGGAGCGCGGTGGCGCTCCTGCCGAGGGTTCGGATCCCACATACAGACCGGTTCCCGCTCACTGGCTGAGCGAGGTGCGGGCGCAGCGCCGAGGGTTGCGATCCCGTTGCCGGTCCCGGTCCGGTACCAAATCCTCCCTGAATTCAGGGTGCTGCTGTGTCCCAGGTGGACTGACCATCTCCCTAACACACAACGTAGAGCTGAATGATAGAATGAGTGGATGCTGTAGGGCAATCATTCTGCGGAGGACAACCAGAGGCTCCTGAACTCATTTTTTTTTTAAGTATGAGTTTTCATAGTGGAGAAAGGGGATGAGATCATGCTAGAGGCATGTGGGAAACACAAGCAGGTCAATAGGGCTGGATTGCAGGGTGCCATGGAGAGAAATGATGGGAGATGGGATTGGAAAGGAAGGTAATGACTGTCAGGGGATCATGAATGCTATGCTAAGGGCCTCTGTCTTTCTGCAGGGTGGTGTGGTTAGAGCTCCTTGGCTGGCATTCCCTAGCCCCCAGGTCTACTCGGTTTCCCATCGCTTGTCAGAAACTAGGAGAGTAGGGGAGAAAGGGGGAGCAGTCCAAAGCAGCCCTGTAAGATGGTCAGCCAAGTCTCCTGACTCCAGCCTGGCCCTCGTCCCACCAAACCAGGCTCGGTCCTTATCCCCAGGCACCCAGACAAACCCTTCCACCCCCCATGACAAAGAGGCTCATTTGGAGCCTGGGCAAGATTTGCAAACATCAAACTTGTAATTACAAGGATGAAATCATCTGGTTCCTTTTAAGCAAACGGGTTTATTGATCCCAACACTGAAGAACTGCTATTCTGGGGAAACTTGTTTCTCTTTACTTTCCCTTCCCTATGGAATGGCTGAGCTGGTGGGGGAGGATGGCAAGGGAGCTAAGAAGAAGAACCTCCTGGGAGGGAGGGGAAATTCTTTAGGGCCCAAGGGTGAATTTCATGGTATGTGAATTATATTTCAAAAAGAAAAAAATTCTTTAGGGCCCAGGAAACTGCTGTGATCAGGCAGATGACACCATTATCCTGGATTTAGACCCATCTCCTTCCAAAAACTAGAAGTTGAGTGCAACCAGGGCTTTAGGCACCATGCCAACCCCTAATTTTACTTCTGTCCCACCCCCCTCAAGTCTCATTTGTGGCTCCAGATACTATTTAAGCTTCAGGATAGTACAATATTTCCTCAGTAAATGAAAGAAACTGATTCCTTAGAAAAAATGCACTAGAGGCTCAGAGACCTGGGAGGACCCCACCTCCTCTGTGAGGAGAGGCAGATGTGGGTGGCTGCTGACACCAGACCTGGATAAAGCCAACCTTTCTTCTGGACCAGGGAGGAAGGACATCTAGGCCTTGACTTTCCAAGCCAAGGAGGGACAAACAGTTGGGCTCAGAGGCAGGAACGTACAACCCTCAAGGGCAAGAGCCACATCCTGCCACAAGGCCAACAATAGGACCCTTTTATTTAACCTGTTGGAAACCCTTCTGGAACATGATGGGTGCTCCAGGAGGAATGACCCCAGCCACCGCTCTCTGCCAGTTCACAGTTCAGTGAGGGAGACAGGCAGGACTTTTGGCATTGCCACCAGAAAAGGCCTTAGAGTACAATGGTTCAAACTACAACCCTGGGGTCATTCAGCCCCTTGGAACCTCAGTTTCCTCATCTGTAGAATATGGTCAATGACACCAAACTTGCAGGATTGTGGTGAGAAATGAATGAAGATGATGTACCCAATGCTTAGCCATTTTGTTATCTCTAATGGGTTGGGGTCTTGTCTATCCTTTGGTCACTTTTTCACCTTTTCAGAGCCTCTATTTTCTCATCTCTCAGACGGGTACAGAAAGACCTGACTTAGAAGGTGGCTGTGTGAATTCACTGAGATAAGGCACCCAGCTCTGGGCTTCACAGATGGGCTAGACAATTGAGGGTTCCCCATCCACTGCTCAGCCTTATTGTATATTATCTATCCACCCACTCAAGATCAGTCTAGGGGTTCTGCAAGAGCAGCCACCCACCCAGGAAGGTAGGGAGGTGCTCAGAGGAGGCCCTGGGCTGGCTATATCCTTAGGAAAGAAAGGGTCCAGGCAGCAGCAGGGCTTCAGAGAATTCAGCCAGGTTTTGGAGTTGTGGGGGGAGGGTGTTTCTCAGCAAAGAGACACCCAAGCCTCCGTCTGTGGGCCTTAGTAGAGCTGGATCTTAGCAAACCCCTCCATAGGGTGGTGTCTTGACCACCCATACCCAGCTGGACAGCTGCCACTGGTGTTAGGAACTCAGACCTAAAAGAACCTGACATGGGTGAAAACTTCCTTTATAAATTTCCTTTAATCTTTTTTTAAAAAATGTTTAAAAAATTTTTAAACAACAACAACAACAAAGGCACACAAAGGTCAGCTGAGGAAATGGCATCCTTCAGTCTTCAGCTTGTTTCCCAGTCATCCTGGCCAGTTGGATGCCAGACAACTCTGAGTGTGGGTTACCCTGTGGCCTGGAGTTGCCAAAGGCTGCCTGTGGTACTGCTGGTCTGGGTCTGCTTGGCAGGCTTTGCCATCCCTTTCCCTTAGGACATGGCTCCCTACCCCCATAAAGCTGACAATTAGAATGCCCTGTCCTGTTCCCACCCCTCCTGGTTTACCTCCCTTGAACTTATAAGAGCTTTATCTCAAATCCCTGACCTTTCCTTCCCAAAGTTCATGGTGTCTATCTGACCATGTAGGCCATTCTAGAGATCTTCCAACTTTTATTTATTCCACATTTCCCATGGCAGTAACGGATTGGTAGAGTCTAAAAGCCAAGATCAGCAGCAGGTCTATGTGCCTCACCTGGACCCATTGCGGAATAACAGTGCTTCCTGGTGGATCATTTTTTTTTTTTTTTAAAGATGACCAGTTTCACGAAAAAAAGACAAAAAAATAAATAAATAAATAAAAATAAAGATGACCAGTAAGGGGATCTTATCCCTTGACTTGGTGTTGTCAGCACCATGCTCACCCAGTGAGCTAACCGGCCATCCCTATATGGGATCCGAACCCATGGCCTTGGTGTTATCAGCACCACACTCTCCCGAGTGAGCCACGGGCTGGCCCCATGGATCACTTTTTAAAGACAGAAAGGGAAAGTTTCATATAAATGTCTCCCTAAACCAAATGTGGTGGTTTGATGGCATCACATAGGATACCCCTGGGATATATTTTACTCTTTCTTTCCTACCATGAGAATGACCAGCAGAAACTCCACCAGTGAGCCCTGACTGCAGGTCTTCAGACAGTCCTTGTTTAGGGAGCAAAATCATCATCTTCTCATTTAAGCAATGGGTGTGTTGTCCTAGTATCCAAAGGTCTTCTTAGATGGAGTGGAAGACTTGAGGGAGAGGCAGCGGATACATGAAAGCTTCTACTCCTTGTGAGTGACTTAGCTCTGTTGGTGTCTTGGGGTAGAGGATGCCTCACTTACCTTCCAACATATGTTGCAGATATTTAAGGCTAGTTTTGTCCACACTTTGCGTGTGCTGATGTGGAGTTTCTCCACTAGTTTGACCAGAACTTTAATGTGGCAAAATAAAAACGGCATCCTTTGCCAGATGTAGCTGATACAAACTGTTCAGTGGGCTATCAATACATTCCCACTCACTCCCACCTTTTCAGGACACTGCTCTGCTCTTTCAACCATCAGATTCTCTCTAAGGCTGCCAATCACAGGCCCCCAACCCCTGATGGAAGGGCATGTGACATAAGCTGACCAATCGTATCACACCAGTGATATAATGATTTGGCAGAGGGGAGAGTATGTGACCCAGGCTGGTAATTTTATGACTTGGAAATGGAAGAGTGGCTGCTCCCAACCTTTTCCAGGAAATAAATGCCATCCAGGAGAACATGAAGGAATTAAGCTGTGAGAAGAAACAGAAAAATAGAAAAGAAAAAGATAGTACTATCCCATCTGTCCCTCTCGCTGGTTTGTTTACTTGAAATCAAACAGACCCCTTTTAGTTTTAAGTTTGTTGGAACTGGGTTTCTGTCATTTGCAATTGAAAGAGACTTACGGGGAACAGAACATTCTTTTTTTTTTTTTTAAGATGACAGGTAAGGGGATCTTAGCCCTTGACTTGGTGACGTCAGCACCACGCTCTCACAAGTGAGCTAACCAGTCATCTCTATATAGCGATCCGAATCTGTGGCCTTGGTGTTATCAGTACCACACTCTCCCAAGTGAGCCACGGGCTGGCCCTTGAGGGAAAGAGTCTGAGACAGCAGAAGACCCAACAATAGTAGTTGGTGACATCCATATTATACCCTTCCTGTTGGTGTACACACACACATTCACACAGGCTTGGTCTGGGCAGGGGAACACACCCTAAGAAGGGGCTGATTCTATATTTGCTATTCATCAGGAGTATGTCTGTCAAAACCACCAGCCTACCAGACTACCAGGTTTGATTTTGCTGAGAATTACCTCCTTGATCTTGAGCAATCACTCTCTGGACCTCAGGATGATTAACTATCCTGATTTGCTAGGGAGTGAGTGGTTTCCTGGGACATGAGACTTTCATTGCTAAAACCAGGATAGTCCCTGGCAAACCAGGATAGTTGGTCATGCTTGCTCAGTTCTGCATCTGTAAAAACAAGATTGGACTGAACAGGGATGGGAAATTCTGCCAAACCCCGCACTCAGGCAGATATTGCCAACTGACCTCAGCACTGATTCCTCTGAGATCGTGTATCCTCACAGTTCTTTGCAATATGGACAGTTACTGGCAAATAGACTTGGCATCAAGGGTTCGGATCCCCTTACTGGCCAGCCGTTCCCCCCCTTACCCTCCCCTTCAAAGACTTGGCATCTATTTGCCATCGTTGGACTAATTTGTTTTTATTTGTGGCTGGCCGGTATGGGGATATGAATCCTTGACGTTGGTGTTATAACACTGTGCTCTAACCAACCGAGTAACCATCCAGTCGGTCATGACTGAGTTTTTTTTTTTTTTCCTTTTTGTCTTTTTTACTGACCGGTAAGGGGATTGCAACCCTCGGTGTTGCATCAGCACCGCGCTCAGCCAGTGAGCGGGAACCGGTCTCCGCATGGGATCCGAACCCTCGGTGGGAGCGCCGCCGCGCTCCGCGCACTCTCCAGTGCGCCACCTGGCCGGCCCATGACTGAGTTTTTTGTCCTTTTTTTCTTTTTCTTTTTCTTTTTCTCTTTTTTTTTTTTTTTTTTTGTGACTGATAAGGGGATCGCAACCCTTGGTTTGGTGTCACCCACATCGCGTTCAGCCAGTGAGCGCACCGGCCATCCCTATATAGGATCCGAACCTGCTGCGGGAGCACCACTGCGCTCCCAGCGCCGCACTCTCCCGAGTGCGCCACGGGTCGGCCCATGACTGAGTTTTTAACAAGTTGGAATGCTAAGGTTCAGGATTTATTGGGGGCCAACTTTGACTCAAGCTCTGCCATAAACTCTGTGTCAGACTTTTCTCCAGCTCTGGCTAAAAGACTTCCCTAGAACTTGTGGATCTTGTTTTTTTGGATTTGATTGCACATTTGGGTAAATATATGGACTGGATATGGTTTATATATAACTCAGCTTGTTCTTTAGAAACAAATTTATTGAGCGCCCATTATGTGCAGACCTACATAAAGGCTCTCATGCTAACATGGCGGGCGAACGTATGAGTGTCTGCATTTTGGAAATAAGGAAACTGAGGCTTAGCCGTCCAGCACTTGTCTAGGAGCCCAGCCGGCAGGTAGGGGAGCTAAGTGGGATCCCATCTAAGGCTCGTCTGACTCCAACAGCCACGACCTTTCCACCATGATTTGGGCGGATTCTTGGTCTGCTTCCACATTTAGGCTTCAATGTGCACAGGTTACACTCCTCCGCATTGATTTGGGCACGCAAAATTCCCAAGGAGTTAGGTTTCCTAGCGTTCAAGGGACAATCTGGGGTTACTCCGCGCGGCTAGGAAGTCCAGAAGTTCCAGATGGCCGAGGAAGGGCTGAAGAAAAGACCCGAACAGGTCGTTCTCGGTTGCCAAAGGCCGTGCAAATCCACACAGGGCAGTTCCACACTGAGTGGCCCGCGGGCGAGCAAATGGAAGAAGGCGCGTCGTCTGAGCGGGCTAAAGGCAACGGCTGAGGCGGCAGCGGCGTGGTCTGGGCTCGAGCGGGCAGCTGCACCTCAGACTCCCGGGAGCGGGAGCCCAACGCGGGCGGGCGCCTTAAACAAAGGGAAGCGGGAGTCCAGGCGCCGCTGGTGGGCGGTCAGTTGGTCAGCGCGGAGACGGCCAGCGGGTCCCCGCGCAAGCTCCGAGCCCGGCCGGCCGGCGCGGCCTCAGGGCGGGAAGATGCCGCGCGTCGTGCCCGACCAGAGAAGCAAGTTCGAGAACGAGGAGTTCTTCAGGAAGCTGAGCCGCGAGTGTGAGGTGAGACAGGCGGGCAGGCGGCGCGGAGGCCGCGGCGCGCCCCGAGTGGGCCCGGGCGGAGAAAAGTTTGGGCGGCGCGGTCCA
>NW_007733673.1:39142-60300 GCF_000696425.1 Galeopterus variegatus | reverse complement strand
TGGAACCCCTGGCTGGCGCGCCGGCGGAGGGGCAATCTCGCCGGGTCAGCCGCCTGCCCGCAGACTCTGCTTGCCCTTATCGGCGCCGCGCGGGGCGGGCGGCGCCGCGGATTTGACTCCTGATTTCGGCCGTCTCTGCCTTGCAGATTAAGTACACTGGCTTCAGGGACCGGCCCCACGAGGAGCGCCAGGCGCGCTTCCAGAACGCCTGCCGCGACGGCCGCTCGGAAATCGTAAGTCGCCGGGGCAGGGGCGCGCGGGGACTGAGGAGCGCGCGGTCACTTGTTGCGCGGGGGCCGCCGCGGCCCAGGCCGGTTCCGGACGGCGCACGGACGCCGCGGCTCCCGGAACTGAGCGGGCGCCGTCTCACTTCCTACTCGGGATTCAAAATGCGAAACCAGACACTGGCAGGCGGGTCCTGGCGGGGAGACGGTTTCCCTGTGGCCCGCAGCGGTGGTTTATGTTTCCCAGAGCCGGCCCGGCGAACGGTTCACCGCGAGTGGAGCTCAACCCCGAGCCAAACTAAACAAGGAAAGGTCATTTGTACAGGCTGTGACACCGATTAGGAGTTCAGGGTATTTATAGGAAGAAAACACCCATTCGGAAAAAGATTTGGAGCGCCATTCAAGGTCGGCGATAGTGTTGTTTCTTAGAAGCTAGGTTTGTTGGCAAATCTATATGTGAAGCTGTCTCACTCCCAGTAAAGCTAAGTATAAATCTTGTTACTCCAGTTATCTGTTGTCCTAATGGGGTGCGGGGAAGGGGGAACCTTAAAGGACGTGCCGTCATCTTTTCGGAGAATGTTAAGCCTCGAGGCTATCAGAAAGAAGCCTTTAGGGTCTTTTTTTCAAACCTAAACCTATCTCGTTTAAATGCTGCAATTCTTAAAGAACTGCATGGATATGGGAAACCCACAATCGATCTCCTGTAGGCCTCAGTTTTAGTGGATTTGGTGGCTTGCCTCCATCAAACCTTGGGTTGAAAAAAGATCCAAGTGTCCTAGTTCCTCTCATTTCCTTTTGGTTTGTCCTGTTGGAGATGCTCATGATGAGGGAATGGCAGGAAGAAACTAAAGAGGTTGATTATTTAAGAGAAAAAAAAAACCAAGTTGAAGCACTATGTAATAGAATCCTATTACCTTCCCCTGACTTGGGCCCATTGCATTGGCAGAGACTTGAAGCTATGATGCAGTTTGAATCTGGATTAACAGTAATAGGAAGACATATTGGAAAATTTACTCCTCCCACCCCCTTTATAATCGATTTATTTATTTTTATTGAGATATATCTTACATACCATAAAATTCTCCATCACTGAAATCAAATTTATTTTTAAAGCGTATTTTGATATTTAAAGTAAAAGTTTTTTAGAATTATATTGCAGATGGTGAGAAGATACTGGTTAAATTTATCAGGAGCTCTAGAATACATATTTGATCATTAGTATGTGTTATGAAAGAAAGTCTTCCTTCCAAGTTTCTTGAGTAGCTGTAATATTTATATGATTCAAATGTATAAGGCAAATACTTCTTGGTTTTAGCACTGAGTGGTAGAAGAAAAAATCATTCATTAAAATCATTCATTAATCCAGTGTCTATATCATCCTTTGCCTGGATTTCCTCTTGCAAAAGGTGGGTGATATACTTGACCAAAGGATTTCCTGAAGGTAATTGATGTAAGTGTAAAAGATGAGATACAAAGTACTGTCTCTTTTTTAAAGTTGAGTTTTTTTAAAACCTTGTGAAGCATAGCTAATAGAGTGTTTTCTGTCATATCAGACTTTGCTTCATGTAGTTAGGAACTGGAGATATAATTCAACCCATATATAGCTGAACTGCAATGTAATAGTTATAATATTGCTGTAATATTAATAGCACTTTTATAGATGACTTGTATTTCTCATAAATTTTTTTCCAGGATACATTAGACATTCTAGGCCTTCCTGCCTTCCAAATATTTGATCGTACAAATTTTAATAAGGTTTGAATTTCTGACAAGTATTAAAGGTTAAAGAAGGTGGATTGAATTCTGTGTAAGATTTGTACTTAAGACAACATGTCTTATTTTGTTGAGTAATGTAACTATTTGTATTTGGGAAGGAATTTCACATTTTCCTCTCTTTCTAGTTTTCACTCTTTAATAAAATGTTACCCACATTTAAATTACAGGATCCTTAGCTCCTAAAGGGTGGAGACATTAATTCTGTATATACCCCTCTGGATACACAATACATTTTGCATTGTAGGTACTTGCTTATTTCAATAAAGAGATTACTTAATTTAATGCTTGAAATTTATCTTAATTTATGAAAGGCTATGGTTTCTATCTTTTTGGTTTTGGAAAAGGCATTATTTTGTCTCTATTGTGACAGTAGCCATGTATGCTAAGAATATATGTAGTTCTCAAAACTATTTCCAACCCTTCTGCCCCTTTGCACTCTTTTTCCTCTTTTTATTTTGAATATCTCTGTAACATATCACTGAGGTTAATGATTTTATTTTGCATTTAGAAGTGAAAGAATTTAAGGGCTGTGATGCTTATCTCTCCTTAACTGTAAAACTCAGTCAGACTCCTTATCACAGCATAAAATAAAAATGATTATGGGTGAGAGGTAAAATCTGATTTACTTCTCTTATGAATTCTTACTGTAGTGAAATTGTTAGAGATATCTCTAACACTAATAATTAATAAAAGGAAAAAATACTTAGGTATGGTGACTCTACTGTGAGAAGAGTAAAAACTAATATATATTTTTAATCCTGAAGATTGAATGGTAAAACGTACGTTGGATTGGTGCAAGGTATGCCATTCCATAATTTATGAAACCTATAAAATGTAGTCAGAACAACCTGGAAATCTTACATACAGACATTATACAGTATAGCATTTTAATGTTTTGAACAGATTTTTCCCACCTCTTATGTATGTGTAGGTATTCTGCTAAAAAAGCGTTCCATGGTCAAATAAGTGTGGAAAATGCTGTTCTAGAATGATCTATGTTTACCACTACTTCTGTCTCAGGGATCTTAATGAGATAATGGGCATAAAGTGATGAAGCAGGAAATCTCTTCTGAGGTTGGCATTCAGACAAAGGGTGAGGTAACAAGATCTGCAGAATGTCTTAGCACAGAGCTTATTTGGGGTACACTGGAGGTGACAAGATTTGCTACTTGGTGAATGCTGAAGAAACATGCCTTAGGGATTTTGACACAGGGCATTCATTCATGGCCTGTATCTCTTATCTGCCACCACTCTGCTCTGACAATTTCATTATCCAAGGCTTAAAAAGTTGGCTTCTTTATCGAGCTCTAAGTTATTTCTATATTATTTAGCAAACACTCATATAGCGTTTACTGGAAGCTGTTCTAAATACTTTACAAATATTAATTTGTGAGGTGGGCTGGCCGGTTATAGCTCAGTTGGTTAGAGCATGGTGTTGATAACACCAAGGTCAAGGGTTCAGATACCCGTACTGGCCTGCCACCAAAAATAATGTGTGAGGGAACTGAGGTACACCTCAGGTCATATAGTTTCCCTTCCAGAGTCTGCTTTTCATTTGAACTAGCGGTGGGGCTTTTATTGATAAAACTTATGCTAATAGTGTGTGGAAAGATTTTTTTAGTTAATGTTGTAATGTGGATGTTCAGTTTCTATTCATTGAAAGTATTTACAAGAAAAGGGTATCCTACTTGATTAAGGTAATGCCATCCAAGAAGTCTAGAGATTTAGCAGTTAGGTTGACAGATGTACCTACAGTACCAGTAATAGAAATAGGGAGTATAATTTTTACCTCTAAAGAATCTAAGCTGGTAACCTTCGGGGAACTGGTAGATAGCAAAATCAGCTGATGGTTTTAAACAGATTGCCCAAATGATGTGAACTCCTTGCTTTCAGATAAAGACTTTGCTTAGAAACAAATTATATACTTCAGAACTTAATTAGTGAAATAAACCAAACAAAACTTTCTCTGGCTTTAGCAAAGAAGAGTTTACATTTAGATGATAAAAAATGTATTTTTTCAGAAATGCTTTTTACTTATTTCTTTCTGAATTTCCCTTAGAAATAGGGGTAATGTTATTTCTGGGGTTTTTTTTCATGGTGGAAATACAGAGTTAAATTGCTCAAGGGCTACATAGAATGACACTTTATTGAAATGGTTTTAGATTGTTATGTCTGTTGAGCCATACCATCTAAATCTTTAATAAATATTAGATGAATACTCTTCTCTTTGTTATAGTCAGATCCAGTTCTACTGAAGTCATATTTTAGAAAATGCATATTTTTTTAATCATCTAAGGTTTTAGAGAGAAGTACTGTCCTTTCACATGCGAATATATGGGTTTATCACAGGAGAGACAATCCCAAGTGCATTTTTTATGCACCACGTGCCATCCAGTGTTTCCTTGAAATCAAGAAAAATTAAAATGTCTCATTTATACAACCTTAAGCTGTGGTGTGCTTTGAAATCCGAAATCTTAAGATCTTCAGTGATTTTCCCATTTAAAAATATAAGTTTTTAAACACAGGGATGGTGGTTTCTGGTTAGACATTAGCAATGTGAGATTCTAACGTCAGCAAAAAATGATCTGAAAGAAAGTATTGATTCCATGTCTGATTTTATGTTTAAGCAGCCAATGGCAAATGTCCTCAAAATGGAATCAGATGTTTGTAACTTAATACTTAAGAAAAATGATGAGTGCATGTTTTTTACTTTTAAGTATTCTCAGTACTGCCTGGCTTAAGACGTAAACTGATGTAAAAATAAATGACTGCCTGCATAATTTATGTAATGTCCTGCTCCTGATCCTGTTTGTATTGATTTTTCTAAAAGGCTTTTGTGGCCACAGGAACCAATCTGTCTCTCCAGTTTTTTCCGGCCAGCTGGCAGGGAGAACAGCGACAAACACCTAGCCGGGAGTATGTCGACTTAGAAAGAGAAGCAGGCAAGGTAGGAAACATTTCTTTGCAATTTAAAATACTGTGGAATGTTTTCTTAGAGATTATCTGATGATTTAAATTTTAATAAAGAGATCACAGGTCTTATTATACAGGCATATGATAGATTTGTTTTCATTCCGTGTTGTAAGAATGTAATATAATTTTTAAAAATCACTGTTAAACTGTAAATGTTACTCCATTACTAATTTCATGTATATGATGTTTGTCATAGCAAGTTCTAGCCCTTAAAGAAAGTAATGTTTTCCTACATTTAACGTTCAAAACTTAATTCCTTTAAAAGTGCTGACAAGAAATTTTTTGTGTTTACCAAAATATAAGTGACTACAGTGCTGTAAAAAAATTAAGAGAAAAATAGGAAAAGTATCCATGGGCTTAAGAATTAATAGTATTTAGAAGTAGCTCATGGGTAACTTTATAATTATTTTAATATAGCAAATTTAATTTTGAGAAAAACTGTGAAAACTTTAACTTGGAAATAGTTTTTTTGGTTTTGAGGAAAAGTTTCTGGGAAAACAAATGGATGCCTTACAATTTTTATGTTGGAAGTTTAGGTGAAACATACAAAAAATGTAGGTGGAAGTGTTTAACCTGACATCCCTATTAAAATCTAAGTGATTGTTTGATTTTTAAAGAAAAAAAATTGGTTGGTTTTTATTTTTTTTATTTTTTTAAAAGATGACCGGTAAGGGGATCTCAACCCTTGGCTTGGTGTTGTCAGCACCACGCTCAGCCAGTGAGCAAACCAGCCATCCCTATATAGGATCCGAACCCATGGCCTTGGTACCATCAGCACCGCACTCTCCCGAGTGAGCCATGGGCTGGCCCACAAGATTTTTGTATTAGGCTGTAGGAAAAGGATTTCTAGTCTTGTGTGTATACAATGAAGAATTTTTTGTTTTCTTTAATTTTATGAAGTTAAGTTTGATTTTTTTCTGGGTGAGAAACCAACTAATCTTTGAATTGGGAGAGGGAAACTAGACTACAGGATTTAAAAAATGAGTAGTAATAAGCAAATAATTTTATTTCCTGTATATTAGCTGTTTGCTTGGAAATTAAAAGCAAATGTTCCAGATTTTACTATTTGGTAATCCTTATATATAAGGGAAAACTTGGGAAGTTACTGTAGACTTATTTTTTTTTTTGTCTGTTTGGCGCATGTATGTGTGACTAAATGAAGAAACTATTTTTTCCTTGTTCAGAACACTTCTTTAAAGTTAACATAGGAACTCAGATACTAAAGGCATAAACCAAAAAAAAAAGGCATAAACCAAAAAAAAAAATTGCTTTCCCCTCAGTTTCAATACTGAACTTTTTTTTTTTTTTTAAAGATGACCAGTAAGGGAGTCCTAACCCTTAACTTGGTGTTGTCAGCACCATGCTCTCCCAAGTGAGCCAACCGGCCATCCCTATAAGGGATCTGAACCCGTGGCCTTGGTGCCATCAGCACCACACTCTCCCAAGTGAGCCACTGGCCAGCCCTAATGCTGAACTGTTTTAGAAGACTTCAAGATTGACATCTCAATATTACTGAAGTCTTCCAGAATTTAATAACTAATAAATATGTTGTTAACACTACTAGAAGGTATGTTTGCTTGAATTAATTTAATGGTATCTATTCACCAGTTTGAAGACCACATTATCCATGGACTTAAGCTGTTGAGATGTTTTGGTTATGACCAACAATAACAAATATGTTAGATGGCTTATTCTTGTATTTAGAAGGTATGTTTTCTTTCTTTCTTTTTTTAAAAGATGACCAGTAAGGGGATCTTAACCCTTGACTTGGTGTTGTCAGCACCATGCTCACCCAGTGAGCTAACCGGCCATCCCTATATGGGATCCGAACCCGTGGCCTTGGTGTTACCAGCACCGCCCTCTCCTGAGTGAGCCACGGGTCAGCCCCAGAAGATATGTTTTCTACTGTCAGGAAGAATGATAAAACTGATGTAAACTATCAGGAAATTTACATTTTATTAGTATTGGTTTTAGAAGGTTTTTTTCTGTAAAAGGACGAATAGTAAATATTTTCAGTTTTGTAGGCCATTGTAGTACGAAAGGAGCCATAGACACATGTAAATAAATGTGTGGCTATGTTCCAAAAATGGTAATACCATCAGAAATCAGTATCTTTCCCTCAGATATAAATCTGTAAATGTTTATGTATTGATCATATATTTCTCAAATATAATTTTGCCAACATTTGTACTACGCCAACAGGACCTAGAAGAATAAAAACATTTTAAGGCAAAAAACTGGTAGTATATTGCTCCATACTACTGGGATAAAGTAGTCCAATGAATTTAGAGAAAAGATACTGCCTATGTTTTCCCATCCACGGAGCTCAAACTATGAGATCTCTTATTTCTCTTCCTACCTTTGTATGGTCTCTTTCTTATAACCATTAGATTTTGTTTCTGTCCCCACAGGAGTAGGACTAGAAGCAAAGAAAATTGAACGAACTTCCTCAAATGTTAATTACCTGTATTTGCCTCTGCTCCATATATTGGATCCCGAATCAGTGTTGTCTTCAAATTCTGTCAACTCTTTACCTCCTGAAGCAGCTTCGTGTTCTTCCCATTCATACCCAGCTTTGAGAAAACTATAGTGGTTAAGGCTTTGGAGTTAGACATAACTGAGTTAAGTCCCGGCTTCTTCAGTTACTACCTCATTTACTGCTGTGTTGTAAATTCGGGCAAATTATTTAACCATTATGGTCCTCAGTTGTAAAATGAGGTTAATATACACTTTCCAGGGTTGCCCTAGTGATAAAATAAAATAGCATACGTAAAGTGCTTAGCCCAGTACCTGACACAGTTATTGAAAAATTCATTAATTCAGAAGGTCTTTGTTGAACATGTGTTGTGTGTGCTGAGCATTGTCCTGGGCACTTGAGACACATCAGTAAACAAAACAAAGATCTTGCCCTGGAGATTGTTTTATGGGGGGAGTGGAAGAGTAGATAATATATATAATAAAGAAGATAGTTACGTAATATGTTACTAAGTGATAATAGTTCTAGGGAAAAAGAGAAAGAAAAGTAGAGTAGAATAAGGGTGATCAGTAAGCATGATCAATGAGCAGGAATGTTTGCAGTTTTAAATAGGATGATCTGGGGGCCCTGGCTGGTTGTTCACTTGGAAGAGTATAGTGCTGATAACACCAAGGTTAAGGGTTCAGATCCCCATACTGGCCAGTTGCCAAAAAAAAAAAAAGATGGTCCCCTAATAGGATGACATGGGTAAAGAAGGTCATATCTATGCAGAGACCTGAAGGAGTTAAGGAATGATGAGTCAGGCAGGTATCCTGGGGGAAAGATGTTCCAGACAGAGGAAACAGCCATCTTAAAGTCCTCAGGGTGGGAGCTGCACAGTGTGTATGGTAAACAACAAGCAGGCTGGTGTGGTTGGAGGAGACTCAGAAAGGAGGAGAGTAGTGGACAAGATCAGAGAGATGAAAAGAAGCCAGTTCATGTGATCATGGTAGGCCTTTGTAACAACATGAACTTTAATTCTGAGTGAAATGGGGAGTGGTTTCAGGTTTTTGAGCAGATGAATGACATGGTCTGTAGATTTTGACAGGATCATTCTAGCTAGTGACTCAGTAATAGACTGTAGGGGGCAAGAGAAGCAGGGAGACCAGTTTGGCTGTTGGAGTAATCTTGGTGAGAGATGTGGGTGGTAGCAGTGGAGGTTGTGAGAAGTGGTCATAGTCTGGATGTATTTTGAAATAGAGCCAGCAGGATTTTGCTTATGGATTGGATGTGGCATGTGAGAAAGGGGAGTTAAGAGTGACTAAAGCAACTGGGAATATGGATTGTCATCATCTGAGATGGAAAAGACTGTGGAGAGAGCAATTTTAAGGAGCAGGTTAGGTAGGTTTAGGGCATGTGAGTTTGTAGTGGTAAATTGTTGCATTTTCTCTTTCCTCAGTGCCCACCCTTAACTCCCTAAGTTATGGCACTGCTTTTTCATAAGTGACCATTCATCTGTTTATCTCAAGAGTTCAGTGGCCTTTTAAAAAATCAACTTTGTTGAAGTATAATATGCATACAATAAAATGCATCTAATTTAATTGTATAATTTGAGTGTTAATAAATGTATGCACCCATGTAAAAGCTACCACAGTCAAGATAATGTTTCAGTCATCCCCCAAATTTTCCTCGTGCCTCTACAGGAGTACAGGAGTGGTTTGGCTGGGTGGTTTCTGGCTTAGGGTCTCTCATGAGGTTGTAGTTAATCTGTTGGCAGGGCTGTGCAGTCTCTGAATACTTCAGTAGAGCTGAAAGAGCTGAAAGATCTACTTCCATGCTCACACGACTGTTGGTGTAGGCGGCTTTAGTTCCTAGTCATGTGTGCCTCCCCACAGAGAGAAATAGAATGAAGTCACCACGCTTTTCATGTCCTGTTTTCTGTGTCATTTGTGCCTTATTGTATTCATTAGAAGCTAGTCACTAAGTCTAGCCTACACTCTACAGGGAGGAGGGGATTACATATGGGTGTGAATACCAAGAGGCTGGGTTCATTGGGGCCATCTTGGAGGCAGGCTACAATAACATTCATTTCAATTTAGTGAATTCCGAAAAAAATCAGAACGCTAATGGAGAGGAAACAAAATGCTTCATGTTCTCTTATTTAAAATATGGTTTTATGATTTAAGAAAATGGATTCATAGAAATCAGTACTTTCATTCTTTTGCTTATGTGGTTGTAGGAATATTTTCAAACCAAGGGTCTTCATAAGGAAGGTCTATTAATGGATGACTGACCATAAATAGGTACTTTATTTAGGATCAAGTCAGAGCACAGAATTTTATAGTCTGTCTTTCAAATATATTTGAAACTTTTGCACCTAAATGTCTAGTGAACTGTCTACATTGGTTCTTAATAAGGATGTTTGTCAGAAAAGATTTAAAATAATAGTGTAAGGGTCGGCCCATGGCTCACTAGGGAGAGTGTGGTGCTGATAACACCAAGGCCGTGGGTTCGGATCCCATATAGGGATGGCCATTTAGCTCAATTGGGAGAAAGTGGTGCTGACAACACCAAGCCAGGGGCTAAGATCTCCTGACCGGTCATCTTTTTAAAAAATAAAATAAAATAAAAAATAAAATAAAATAAATAATAGCGTAGTAGGAAGAGCTCTGGATTTCAGTCAAAAGACAATCCTAACTATTTTCCTTACCTGCAAATGGGAATCAGAATATCTGCCCTATTCATATACCTCATATGAGGATTAAATGAGGTGCCAGAATATGTGAAAATGCCTTTTAAATTGTAGACCCCTATCCAAAGGTAGGCTCTTTGATATTTTTGTAGGGTGAGATTATAGCTAACCAAGTCATGGAGTTTTAGTGCTATAGTGTGTCTTAGATAAGCTTCATTTCAGGTAGCTGTACAATGTTGGAACACCCCATCTTTCCCAAGTTGTCCATCCTGGTGTGTTACAAACCCTGGTAGCGAAAATGTTTTTTGTTTGTTTTTTTAAAGATCTCAATTGGCTTTTTTGGGATTCTAGAATCAGGCAATGCATTATTCCATAAAATAGAATAAGTGTTCCCCAAAATGTTCTGCATTCTTCTTTAAACTGCTTTCCTCTGATTTAGCTATCAGAAGACAATGTAAAAGCAACTGATAAGAATTTAAATCATTCTTAAGTTAAAAATTTGTAGACCAACTCTAATTCCTTTGATCTTTCCTCTTAGGACCTATTTCCAATTACTTTTTATTTCAAATGAATGCGAATGATTATGGATGACCATAAATTAGTAGACTGAGTAGTCAGATTAATGGTTTTTGCATGCATTCTGTGTTTATAAAGCTTCATTGGGATTTTGAATTAATGATATTTTGTATATGCTTACTTTGTGATTCCAATGTGTGAGGATAAAGGGTGTGAAAATATTTTATAAACTGAAAAAAATGAACTTAATAGTGCTACTGTTTGATCACTATTTTTTCTATGGAAATTTTATATACTATCTAGTTTTACTACACTGGCCTGAGAGAGAGAGAAGTTGAACTTTTTTGATGTTTGCTACATTCCTGTTTACAACTTATGATCTTAATTGGTAGTCAGTTAACATTAAAATTGGACACTGAGGGCCCGCCCAGTGGCGCACTGCTACAGTGCGCCACTTGGGAGCGTGGCGGCGCTCCCGCCGAGGGTTCGGATCCCACATACAGACCGGTTCCCGCTCACTGGCTGAGCGAGGTGCAGGCGTAACACCGAGGGTTGCAATTCCGTTGCCGGTCCCGGTCCGGTACGGGCGCGACACTGAGGGTTGCGATCCGTTGACTTGGTGTTGTCAGCACCACGCTCACCCGATGAGCCAACCGGCCATCCCTATATGGGATCCGAACCCGGGGCCTTGGTGTTATCAGCACCGCACTCTCCCGAGTGAGCCACGGGCCGGCCTGAGTAGATACTTTTTAAAATGTTGATAAGTTGTGTTTATTTTTTTCCTTTCCGGACTTTTTATACTTAAAACGCAAATCTATTTACCATTTGTTTTCATGAGCATAAAATAGCAAAGCAAAAGTCTAACAGCATTTAATTTAATTAACGAGGACAGAATCTTATTTTGAATGGGCTTCTCCAGAGATCTGTGACTCTGCTTCTTCTGGAGTCTTTTGCTTACTTGCCTGCAGGATCTTTGTCCCAAAATAAATATTGTGTCTGTTTGTATACCATCCACAATTTGGCAGGGTTTACAGGACTCCTTGATGTTAGCTTTGAGAAATACTGTTCAAGCTCGACAAGTTCCTTCTCCTTTTTAGATAGCCCAGTCATTCCAAATAAAAGATACCTGTGGTAGAGCTTTGGAATGTGATTTTTCCCAAGAGAAATTGAGGAAACTCAACTTTACAACTAGCTTGTCACATTTAGATTTTAAGTATTTCACTTCAACTAAAGTGTGAAGTATATTTTCTAGCACTTAGTTATTAACAGTTTAGTGTATTGAAATAAGTAATCTGGTTTTAAAAAATGTTTTAAACATACTATAATACTTTAGTAACTGAATCATAAAATTTAGAACTGGAAGCTGTGGGCTTATATTTTTAAAGGGAAGGTTTTGTTTCAATTAATTTTTTAAAAAATCTATTAGAGTTGACTGACTTTCTGGAAAAAAAAGTTTTAAAATTAGTATGTCATAGTACCTTCCAATTAGAGCTACATGTGTTTGCATATATGGCAAATGTACCTTTGACGTACTTGAAGATTGTATAGTCTCTTTTCCCCTTCTTTTAAATCACATTATTTACATTTTAGTGTAAAGGTAAAAATTTCAGTCTTGGCCTTATCTGAATTATATTTTCCAAGTTAGAGAAGGCAGAGATATGTACAACCAGAGAATTCTTAACTCTTCCCCTCCTTGCTTCTATTTCCTACCCTAATTTTTATTAATGATTAATTCAAGGCCTGCAAGGATAAAGACTTTTGAAACGTTATCAACTGAAGAAATTAATTCTTGAATAGGGCTGCTGTATTCTAGTTTTGCTGCTTCCTATTTTCTCTTACAATTTTTCAAGAAGCATTATTAAGGTATAGCTTACATGCAACAAATTTAATTGTACAATTCAGTGATAAATGGGTACAGTCAGTCATGTAACCACCACCACAGTCAAGATATAGAACATTTCCATAACCTCAAAAAGTTCCCTCTTAACGTCTTTGCATGTACTGTCCTCATCCCTCCATCCATCCATACATAATCTGATACTTTTATGATCCCCATTTTATAGCTAAGAAAATATTTGTTTATTTTAATACTACTTAGCTTGAGCAGGCTCTAAGATTTTGTTTCTTTAATATCATTCTTTGATATCACTTCTTTGATACTTAACTCTCTACAGAGGATTGGAGGTCACAGACAAGTTAACATGTGATAGACAGTGATATGGTATAGGGAGTTTAATTATTGTAACCTTCTTTTACAGTATAAATGGTTGGAAATGATTATCTATCGTGAGCTTTTCACTTTAAGCTAGGCCTCAAATCAATGTGTATTTAGGAACCAAGAATTTTAAATAACATTTAAAATGTGCCCCGTGGCAGTATTGCTTTGCTTTCAGGACTGTGATGTGGTGCTATATTGTATGCTTGAAGAAGGAAAGGGCTGAGTAGTTGGCAGGTTGTTTTTGTGGGTGAAAACCCTTTTTCCATGTATGCAACCAGTACTGAGCCCTTTCATGTTTTAAAACTTACGCTGCAAAGGCGGGTTAATCTTCAGATTAAAACAAAAGGATAGTCTAGAAACGTGTAACTTCTAAATTCTCCTAATGGAAATGTTGATGTTTTCAAACAGATATTCTGTCCATATTATAGATGTTCAAGGTTTGTTCTGGGTAGCAAAATTATCATTTCTAGCTGGCCGGTTAGCTCAGTTGGGTAGAGCACAGTGTTGATAACACCAGAGTAAAGAGTTCGGATCCCCTTACATGCCAGCTGCAAAAAAAAAAAAAGAAATTATTATTATTATTTAGCTTGGAAGTTGATTCAGAAATGATAATTTCTCATAAGCATGTGGCCTCTCTTGCAGAACATTGTTTTAAGTAATGAGTGCTTTGGGAGAACCCTCAATTTTTTTAGGGTATTGCTTATTCATGCCAGGTTTTCAGCCCTGGGTTGCATCTTTTGCTATCCAGAACATTTCTGGGCCATTTTTAAAAACAAATAAAATTTACAATTTTAATTCACCAGTTAACACAACTGAGTGGTTTTTACTATATTCACAGTATGCAACCATCACCATTACCTAGTTACAGAACATTTTCAGAACTCTGGGCCATTTTAAATACAGTTTGACAAATGCCAATCAGTTTTTATGGTGATTCTTTTTTTTTTTTTAAAGATGACCGGTAAGGGGATCTTAACCCTTGACTTGGTGTTGTCAGCACCACGCTCACCCAGTGAGCGAACCGGCCATCCCTATATGGGATCCGAACCCATGGCCTTGGTGTTATCAGCACCGCACTCTACCGAGTGAGCCACGGGCTGGCCCCATATGGTGATTCTTAAGTTAAAAATTTAATCACTATCAGGCACTGTGCTAGATGGTTTACATTATCATTAGTTCTCTTACCCCTGCAATATATGGTGAAGTCTTTGATTTTAGAATGCATGTGATGATAGCTCGATTTTACAGCTATGGAAATTGAGGCCAGAAAGACTAAGTAAAACTTCAAAAGTCATGTAATCTGCTTCTTAGATAGAGCCAAGATCCAGACCCAGGTCCTTTTTTTACCCTGAAGTCAGTGTTCTTTACAGTACACCACACTGCTGCTAATAAGTAATCATTAGGTAAGTTGCCTCAGACTCCATATATTACCTTCCAGATCCTTACATGAAGTTATTTTGTCCCACCCAAGTTGGTCTTCCCATTAGAGCAAATAACCATTAATATTTTAATGTGGTCTTCTTAGATTTCATTTTGATGACTTCAAAACAACTTTTTAAACTTTAACTTTACTTGAATTGTTTTTTTAACTTGTAGTGTGAATAATGTTTGTGATTATAATCAAGCCACTAGAAAACTACACATGATCAATTCTGTGTTAATTTTCTGTGAATAATTTGGTAAAGTCAGCTGTAATATTTTAAAAAATGTTTTTAAAAAAAATTTTTTTTTTTAAAGATGACCAGTAAGAGGATCTTAACCCTTGGCTTGGTGTTGTCAGCACCACGCTCAGCCGTCAGCACCACGCTCAGCCAGTGAGTGAACCAGCCATCCCTATTACAGGATCCGAACCCATGGCCTTGGTTTTATCAGCACCTCACTCTCCCAAGTGAGCCACGGGCTGGCCCTTAAAATGTATTTTTTTTTTTTTTTTTTTTTTTTTAAAGATGACCGGTAAGGGGATCTTAACCCTTGACTTGGTGTTGTCAGCACCACGCTCACCCAGTGAGCAAACCGGCCATCCCTATATGGGATCCGAACCCGTCACCTTGGTGTTATCAGCACCACACTCTCCCGAGTGAGCCACAGGCCGGCCCTAAAATGTATTTTTTAAAAATTTAAGATTTAAAGTTGGTTCAGGAATGTACTACAGTAAATAGCTTCTGACTTTTATTTCATCACTTTTTTGTTTTATCTTAATTAAAAAACAGAATTTCATTATTTAATTTCATTTGCTTTTCACTTGAAATTGTACCTCTTAAGGCAGTACATTTCAGGACTCTCTTAAACAGACATTGTTTACTTTGAATCATAGAATGAAGATGGCAGAACTAGTAAGCTGTTTTGCTGGGGGGAGAGGAGTATTCCATGTGACATATTCTAAAATCATGTAAAGAGCTCACTATATTTACTGTTCTGTATGCTGTGAATTTAACCATGAAATTGATTATTCAGTCTCTATTTATTCTTTGCTCTATT
This sequence comes from Galeopterus variegatus, assembly GCF_000696425.1. Lineage (NCBI taxonomy): Eukaryota > Metazoa > Chordata > Mammalia > Dermoptera > Cynocephalidae > Galeopterus > Galeopterus variegatus. Next base: position 44,968 of record NW_007733673.1, on the reverse strand, counting down.
TTCACATACCCTGAAATACTTAGAAAATATTAAAAATGCAGTTCATAATGCAACTGTGGTTGAGGTGAATGTATAGAGTTATGAGTTTTGGATGTGACTTTTACCACTTTTTAGCTGTGTGACCTTCTGCAAGTAAATTATTTAATCTCTCTCAGTTCTAATTTCTTTGTTTTAAATGTTTCTTACTGGATTGTTGTAAAGGTTAAATAGGATTTGGAAAAGTTTTTAAAGCTGTAAAGAACTTATATAAATTTAAAGGGGTAATGCTGGTTAAACCTGAGTGGAAAAGTATTAGGAAGAGAGAGTTATGAAATGAAGGGAGCTATTTTAGGGTGGGGTAGGGGCATCTATAAGCAAAGTGAGTTTAGAGTAGAGGCATGAAGTTGGAGAGAGACCAAAAATAGCATTCGAGGTCTTCAACAGTGTTCAAGCTTATGGTGATTTGTGATGCTTAGACTAATGTAACATTATGTGAGAAAACCAGCAGGTATTTTAAATATATTTTCATGAAGAAAAATTTTATGTAAGAATATAAATCATATTGCAAATTACCAAATTTTAGGTTAGTCTAAGAATGTTTTCTACTTAACAAAGCCATGTATATCTCAGAGTATAGGTGTAATTGGTGCATAAGCATCTTCTTAGATGGCCCACAGAAGGAATGGCTCTTCCAGACACTGGACCAGAAGTATTTCTAGGTGGAGCAGTCTTTCGAAAATGATGTTTAATATCAGTGGTTCAATTTACCACACATGATATTTACTTTGTGTGGGCCTTATGTAAAACAGTACATTAAAAACAACATAATACTTTGGCATGCTTTTTTGTATTTTAAAATTTACTACAGTGTGATTTATGTTAAGTCACAGTATTAGGTGTCCTAAATTAGATGAGCTAGTTCTACACTTTTTTACTTTTTTTTTTTTTTTTTTAAAGATGACCGGTAAGGGTATCTTAACCCTTGACTTGGTGTTGTCAGCACCATGCTCTCCTGAGTGGGCCATGGGCCGGCCCATTTTTTACTTTTTTTTAATATGTTCATTATTTGATGCATTTTTCCTCTTAAAAGTTTTTAGTCTTCATTTGTTAAATGTGTCTTACAAGTAGAAGAGTAGATAAAAAGATGAGTTTAAGGAATGATAATAAAAGGAACATTCGTGTGCCTGGTATTTAAGAAATAGTTTTTCTAGTACATTAGAACTGTGATGTCCAGTATGGTTGCCACTAGCCACATGTGGCTGTTGAGCACTTGAAATGTGGCTAGTCTGAATTGACATGTGATGCATATGAAAAAATACAAACCGGATTTTGAAATATGGTATCTAAAAAGAAAAGGAAAAACATTACATGTTGAAATAATCTTTTAGATATATTGGGTGTTAAGTAATATTATTAAAATTAACTTCACCTATTTCTTTTTACTCTTTTAAAAATGGCTACTAGAAAATTTACACTTACATATGTGGTTCACATTATATTTTTATTGGATAGTGATGCCATAGAAAACTCTATGGTCCTGTTCCTCAACTTTCTTCTCCCCAAAATAACCTCTATTCTGATTGATTATATATATACATACACACACACACACACACACACATACACGGATATACACACACACACACATGTATATATATATATTTTGGCAGCTGGTCAGCATAGGGATCCAAACTCTTGACCGTGGTGTTTTAACACTGCACTCTAACCAACTAAGCTAACGAGCCAGCCCCCGGTTGATATATTTATTCTCTTGCATTTCTTGTTTTTTTTTTTCTGTGCATAAACCTCTCATGCATTGTTTCGTTTTGAAAAACTGAAAATAGTAAGGACAAACTTTATGAATGTGTAAATAAAGGACTGAATGTCTTTTTAAGATGAAGCTCCTAGGTGAGAGAAACTGAACAGAGAATCTCAGGGTCAGGTATGGATTCAGCTTCCCTGGGAATTTTTAGGAGACATGCTGGGGAAGTTTGTGAGCAGAGTCATGAGTGGGTTGTGGAAAACCTAGTATTCACACTGAAGTTGGGGCATCTGGCATGGTGTGAACCAGTGTTCACAGTGTGCTGGAGATCTGAAGGAAATCTGGTCAGAGGGAGTAAGCTGCTCTGTGTTTTCTGCTTCTAAGCTCACCATGACCTATACCTCCTTTTCACAGGAGTGGGTCAAAGCAGATCACCTCTGTGAGCTGAAAAGAGTGTCCTTAGCTGGTCCCAGCAGCAGGGCAAGCTTAAGCTGGCATTCTACCCTCAGATTAAAAAGAAGGATCTTGGTGGTGACCATCCCCAAAATGTCTTTCTCTTGAGTCTAGACTGATAGTTCTCTACATAAAGTGTACTGCTGTGTGTTACTGGGTTCTCCATTTATCGTCTGCTGTGATGGGCCTCTCCTGTGTTTTGTTTTTGTTTCTTTTTTAATTTTATATCTTTCTGTTTCTTGGTTTTTGGTCTCATTTTGTGGATAACAGTTGCTTTTGGGAAAGGCTGCGTGGCAGCTACATTTTTTGAGTCCTTGCATGTTTGAAAATGTTTTTATTCTACCTTCATACTTTAAGTTTGACTTGTTCTAGAGTTTGGGATTGGAGATTATTTTCATTAAGAAGGCCTTGTGTCATTGTCTTGCTTTCAGTGTTGTTGGGAATCTGAAGTCATTCTGTTTCTTGAACTGTTGTTTGTGGCCAATTTCTTCCTCTCTGGAAGTTTGTAAAATCATGTTTGTCTAGGGCCGGCCCGTGGCTCACTAGGGAGAGTGCGGTGCTGATAACACCAATGCCACAGGTTCGGATCCTGTATTAGGGATGGCCGGTTGGCTCACTGGCTGAGCCTGGTGCTGACAACACCAAGCCAAGGGTTGAGATCCCCTTACCAGTCATCTTTTTAAAAAAAAAATCATCTTTGGGCTGGCCCGGTGGCGCACTGCTATAGTGCGCCGCTTGGGAAGCGCGGCGGCGCTCCCACCGAGGGTTCAGATCCCACATACAGACTGGTTCCCCGAGGCACGGGAGCAACACCAAGGGCTGCGATCCCGTTGCCGGTCCCGGTCCGGTATGGGGGCGACACTGAGGGTTGCAATCCGTTGCCGGACACGGAAAAAGACAAAAAAAAAAAAAATCATCTTTGTCTACACATTTTGGTATTTATCTGTGATATAAGCTAATGTAGGTCCACATTCATTTGTGTGCAGGGTACTTGGTGGCCCTTTTCAATATAGCAGCTTATGTGTGTCATATGGAAATTTTCTTGTTTTAATTGATGACTTACTTTCTTAATGTTTTCTCTGTTCTCTTTCTGGAATACCCACCAGAAAGATGTTGGATGTTGGACCTTTAGGAACAATCCTGTTAATTGCTATTTTCTATCTCTGTGTCTTTTGGGTTGGTTTACCTTCCCGAATGTTTCCTCTACTTTGTCTTCAAAGCCTTTTATTGAGTCTTAATTTCTACTGTCATATGTTTAATTTCTTAGAGCTCTTTTTGTTCTACAAATGTTCCTTTTTTGATAGCATCTTGTTCTTGTTTATTGGATGCAGCATTTTTATCTGAGGATATAACTGGTAGGTTTTTACCTCCTTATTACATAGCTTAAGAGGAAACAAGGACACTGTAACTGAAGCATAAAAGTCAGAATTTATCTTGGCTTAGCTTTCCATTTAAGAAAAGAAAAATACAGTGGAACTAAATTAAGGTAATTATGTGGAGAGCACATTAGCAACATGTTAATACATTTTTATGAATTTGCAGAAAAGGTCTGATTCTTGACAAAAGTCTGAATTTGGTTAACACATTCATTTATTGAATATGTGTTTGTATGTGTACACACACACACAGTCTATTTCCAGATACATTCTGTAGTTTTCCTTTTTATGATTTCTCTTGAATTGTAAGAAGTAGATTGGTAAATTACATTAAATCACTATAGAAGAAACTATTTTTACACTTACATGCAACCCGGTTATTATTCAGAGGCAAACGAGATTGAATGACTGTCCGTAGTGATTATCTGGCAGTAGAGCAGCTGACTGTGCATTTATGAGAGGGGTGAACATGTGGCTAAAGGAGGATGAGTCAGAACCAAGTATCTTCTAAAGTAATCTGTTAGACTACAGAAATGATTACAGCCAAACGGCAGGGTACATACTTCTTCAGTGGAATATCTTGTTTTTCTGGGTGCCTATGGCCATCCCATTATTACTGCTTGTCTGCTGATTCATTGGTCTGTGGGTAGTAACAACTGCTTATTATCTTGGAAAGAAATGGCTTCTTTCCCTTTAAAAGAAATTACTATGTCAAACATTGACAGAAATGTGTGTGTAAGCAATTAGTGTTTCTGTGGTGCTCTATATGTTTCATTAATTTTATGTACATTCACTTCTGTAGTTTTTACTATCACCTATGAAAGAGGTATTATTTAGCACTGATTTTATATGTAAGGAATCTGAGGCTTATAAAGAAACGTAACTAATTAGCCTAGGACACACTTCATAGAGCTAGCATTTAAATACAGGTTTTATCTGATTCCAGAGCACATTTTGTTTTCACTCTTCCCCATGTTGTCTTCTGGTGAAGAATAGTGATAATATTATCTTTCTTTTAAAGATAATTTCATATGCATGGGAATGTTTGAATCACTGTGAAAACACCGTGAGTATTGATTTTGGGGTTACAAATAAATTTTAGTGAGTGAATGAATTTGTAGATATGGAACCCACAAATAATGAGGATCATTTATGGTTATTTGTGGACATGTGCAGAGTAGCAAAAAATGAGTTGCATTCTGAGCATGTTCCCTAGTTGAGGTCGAACAAAGGCAGTATTCTGTCTTCTTGTTTCAGCTCTCATACTGTGAGCAAGTGTCCTTTCTGAAGCCTATTTATATTTAGTGCCAGATTTTTCACGTTTTTGTCCTTTAAATTTTTTTTTCAAAATTTTTTGTTGACGTATTGGGATACAGTTATATTTCAATACATGTGTACAGTGTGTGATGATTAAATCAGGTCATATTCATCATCACAAAAAATTATAGTTTCTTTGTGACGAGAGCATTTGCTGTCCTCTGTTTTAGCCATTTGAGAACATACAACATTTTTGTGCTTTTTCTTGGTAATTTCTCTGTTTAAAATGGCCCCAAGCATAGCGTTGAAGTGTTGTCTAGCGTTCCTAAGTGCGAGAAGGCCATGATATGCCTTATAAAGAAAATACAGATGTTAGATAAGTTCCCTTCAAGCATGAGTTATAGTGCTGTTTGCCATGAATTCAGTGTTAATGAATCAACAGTATATATTGAAGAAGGTGTCTGAACAGAAACACAAATAAAACAAGGTTATGTATTAATCAGCTACGGAAGATGTTAGGCTGAAAGTAACTTAACTCTAACTGTAATTTCCCCTAGGGACAATGGTTTAGTATTTACTAATTCAGTGTTCACAGAGACTTTATGGAACATAACCATGGCAAATAATGAGAATTGACCGTGTGTGTGTGTGTGTGTGTGTGTGTGTGTGTGTGTGTGTGTGTGTGTGTGTGAGAGTTTAATGGTTTACTTTACCTAGTTTTTATTTTCTGTCTTTTTCAATTAACAGAATATTGTAAACATTATATGTTAAGTAGTATGCTTTTTCAAAATTAAATAGTGTTCACTTAGGACATTTATTTATTCAGCTCCTTATTGTTGGGCATCAAGGTTATTTCTAATATTTTGCCATTATTAAAAAAAAACCCTTGGGGCCGGCCCGGTGGCGCACTGGATAAGTGCGCCGCTTGGGAAGCGCGGCGGCGCTCCCGCCCGAGGGTTCGGATCCCACATACAGACCGGTTCCCGCTCACTGGCTGAG
>NW_007733673.1:0-38759 GCF_000696425.1 Galeopterus variegatus | reverse complement strand
CTGGCTGAGCGAGGTGTGGGAGCAACACCGAGGGTTGCGATCCCATTGCCGGTCCCGGTCCGGTACGGGCGCGACACTGAGGGTTGCGATCCATTGCCGGACACGAAAAAAAAAAAGAAAAAAAAAAAAAAACCCTTAAGAGTGAGAATTTTTGTAATAAAATATTTTGCATACATCTTTGATTTAGTTTTAGCATGTATTCATAGACATAGCATTGCTGGGTCAAAGGAAGTGCGTACTTACTCCCCAAAAATGCCTTTGCAGAATTATTAGCCAGCCTGGCCAGTCAGCTGGTTAGTTAGAGCATAGCCTTATAACACCAGGGTCACGGGTTTGAATCCCTCTACCAGCCAGCTGCCAAAAAAAACCCAGAATTTTCACTCCCTCTGACAATGTCATAGAACCTGGTTTCCCTCCTAACAGACACTATTAAAATTTTTTTCAATTTACCTTTATATTTGTTTTAAAATAGTTATTTTGTCTAATATATTTGATTGTTAGTGAACATGGTTTCACAATTTTTGGCCATTTACATTTATATTTATCTTGTTCTGAACTATTTTTTCCAAATGGTTTTCCCAACTCCACTGGTTAAATAAAATAACCTTTACCATTGATTTTAAGTATAGCCTTTTTCATATATTAAGTATTTGTATACTTGGTTTCATTTTTGGATTTCTTTGTTCTGTTATATTGTCTCTGACTGCCACAGCACTACTACATGTTTACTGATTACATTGTCGTATGTTTTACTATCTGAAAGGCCAAAACAATATTCTGTTTTCTAATATTTTCTTGGGTGGTCTGATTCTTTTCATATGAACTATAATATTTCTCAAATTCCAGAAAACTTTTTTTTTTCCCTTTGTGTGTATGTTTTCTCCTAATTTTCAGATTATTTTTCCTACTCTTCTATATTTGTGACAGGGAAAAACCAGAACATAAATGTATGTAAATATAATGTCCATGGTCAACAACTGAAATGGCTAATAATGGAGGATTGACTGGAACAATCCAAAGAGCTACAAAATCACCTCCAATCACCAAGTTACCAAAACTAGAAAATTTGATTGGGTAATATTCATTTTGACTAAACTGTTCTGTTGAAAAATTTCCTTTAATCCAAATTTTAGCATGAAGGGCATGTCTGTACGGCAATCAATAACATTCACAGGTATTTTCAGTCACATTTAAAACAAGGTATAAAAAATGTTTTAATTTAGGAAGTTGGAAAAATAAACCAAGGACACAGAATGATCAGGGATCAGAAAACATTTTTTTTGAGATTTCATTGAAATTTCATTAAAATAAATATTACTTTGAGATAAATTAGCATTTGTAGTCTTCTCATTTAAGAACATGACATCTCACTGGTTATTCAAATAGTTTTTGTCTTTCAGAAATTTGGTATTTTCTTCTTATAGAGTCTATATGTTTCTTATCAATCTCATTCTTAGTAGTTGATACTTTCATTGCTAATGTGCGTGTGCATGTGTGTGTGTGCGTGTGTGTGTGTGTGTGTGTGTGTCTGTCTGTCTGTCTGTCTAGCCGGTAGGGGAATTGGTACCCTTGACTTTGGTTCATTGCTATTTTAAAATAAGTTTTTTTCCCCCATGTTATTTTCTGAATAGTTACTATTGTAATGTAGAAAAGTTGTTGGTTTTTGTGTATTTATTTATGGCCAGCATTTTATTGAATCATTCACTTGGTTTTTCAGTTGAATCTTTTGGATATTTTATGTCAATAATCTTCATGTAATATTTCCTAGCCATATTTGTAGCAACTTTGTTAGACCTGTGGTCTTTTTTTTTTTTTTTAAAGATGACCGGTAAGGGGATCTCTTAACCCTTGACTTGGTGTTGTCAGCACCACGCTCACCCAGTGAGCTAACCAGCCATCCCTATATGGGATCCGAACCCGGGGCCTTGGTGTTATCAGCACCACACTCTCCCCAGTGAGCCACGGGCCGGCCCGACCTGTGGTCTTTAAAAGGAGGTTGCAAAGCTGCCAAATCCAACTGCTTACTATTTTACTATCAATAGTACTTCCCGTAATCTTAAGAGTTATGTGAGTCCTATTTAAATTTAATTGCTGAATTCAATTTAATTTTTACAGTTCTTTCATATACAGCTCTTCCTAATTGAAAATTTTTAAGTTAATGAGCAGTGCTATTGTGGTGCTGGAATTTCTTTTTGGGTGGGTGATAAATTCATCTTATATCCCCAGTGCTCTTATGATTATACACTGCATATAGTTGACAGGTAATAGGGGTTGAATAGGTGGATTTTTTTCAAATGGAAATTATTATAGGGAAAAAAAATCCCAAATTCTAGCTGTCTTCTGCTTTTTATTAATCAGTATCTATATATATTTATTGAGAGCCTGAGGGATGATGATCATTCCCTCTTACTGTTTTCCTGTGTACCTCAAGTTGTAGACTAGAGTCACAAGCGTTTAAACTCTGAACAGTTTATTACAGGGAAGTGAAATATCCTTTCCAATCAAAAGAGATTTTTTGTGTCTCTGTTTCTGCTTTTGTCAATAGTGTTGACATTTGGTTTCTGTGCATATTGATTTTATGACTTGGTACTGATATGCATGGGGGTCTTGCTTGCAAATCTAGTTGTTCTATTTCAGTTACCTTGAAATTATCTTCTTTAGAATCACTCAAAAGGAGAACTTTTTCTGCTATCCCTTTGTACCTTCAACTTCTTTCAGCTCAGCTACCTAGGAGCTAGAAACCCATATCTTTTCTGTAAGTATAGAGTATTATAGAGGAAAAGGCAGTTGAGGAGGCCACTCCTTATTCCAAATTTAGATATTTTTAGAATAAGTAGCCTCCAGACCTTCAAAAAAGGAACTATTTGTACAGGTTAATTAATGAGAAGTTGACTAGGTTCTCTCATACCCTTCCTGTTACACTTATGTTTTAAAACAAAGTTATTAATTTTAAGCTACTTAAGAAGTTTGGTCCATTTACTAAATGAAGGATATTTATCATCATTCAAGCCCTGTGCTTAGAAAGACCTTGGTGTCTATAAGAAAAGGGGAAGGGCCGGCCCGGTGGCGCACTGGAGAGTGTGCCGCTTGGGAGTGCGGCGGCGCTCCCTCCGAGGGTTCGGATCCCATGTGGAGACCGGTTCCTGCTCACTGGCTGAGCACGGTGCGGGCGCAACACCGAGGGTTGCAATCCCGTTGCCAGTCCCCGGTGCGGGGCGGCGCGACGCCGAGGGTTGCTTTCCTGTTACTGGTCAGTAAAAAAGACAAAAAGGAATAAAAAAAATTTAAAAAATTAAAAAAAAGAAAAGGGGAAGAATGGAGTTCTTACTATCATAATTGAATCTTTTTTGCCTTTTATACCCCTTTGAGAATCTAATGAAGGCAAAGAACTTCCTTAGAAAAACGTTTATGGGCCCAAACACATACATCTTTACATAGAGTTTCAGGTTGTTTCTGGTCTTCTAGAAACTTACACATTAACCCAAATCCCTGTAGGTTCTCTGAACTCCAGATTAAGAACTCTTGCCTTAAATAGCCGTGCTAAAAACTGAGTGATGTAAGATCTCATAATACTTAGATATCTAATGTAGCCAACAATGGGAAATTTTTACTTGGGGGCTTATAATTTAACCTTTAGCTCCTTATGTTTTCCTCTTACATCATTGGCTGTACATAGCTCACTCTGCTGGGTTCTTCTACACATCTAAAAGTTGGACTTCCTCCAGGTTCTTTCTGGGTCCCCCTCTTTTCTCCTACTTACTCCCTGGGGAGTCTCTTCCTTTTCTCCAGATTTGAATGCCAGAGGATTGTTAATGGCTGCCAGATTTACAACATCAGCCTAAGTCTCTTCTCAGAATGCTAGGATCCCATATGTAACTGCCAACTCAAAATCTCCTTTTGGATATCTCACAGATGTTACTTAGGAAACAGATAAAAGTGTTTGCAAACATTTTTTATGACAGCTTTATTGAGATATAGTTCACATACCATAAAATTCACTCTTTTGGAGTGTGCAATTTAGTGATTTGTAGTATATGAAGAGTTGTGAAATCATTATCATTATCTAATTCCAAAACATTTTCATTATCCCAAAAAGAAATCTCATACCTATTAACAATCACTCCCCATTCTCCCCTCCTCTCAGTCCCTGGCAACCACTAATCTCCTTTCTCTCTCTAGATTTGCCTATTCTGGACATTTCATCTACTCTGTGGCATTTTTCTTGCTGCTTTCACTTAGTATTATGTTTTAAAGGATGCATGTTATGTATCAATACTTTATTCCTTTTTATGACCAAATATATCATTGTATGGATAATACTACAGTTGATGTATAAACATGTTTTTGCTGAAATTCCACTGCTTGAGTGACAGGGAGTTTAAAGCTACAGAATGTGAAAGTAAAGTGATATATCGTGTAATTTGGATTGAATGTAAGTAACATCACAAATGCTGATATTTAGAGCATGAATTGATTAAAAATTGTGTTAAAATGACTTTTACCTTAATTTTCCAGAAGAACACAAAATGTAAGACTGTAGTTACTTTTAACCTTCTTTGTAGGGTCAAACACATTCTGCGATATTTTCCTTTTGGAAAGAGAAGCTTTTTTGTTGTTTTCATGTGTGATTAGCTGCATACCCATTTTAAAGGCTTTATATAATCCATTTTGTGTAAAATATTTCATTACTCTAGGACAATGGATTTAATCCCTAGGCATATTTTAATAAGTTTTTTTTCAAAGCTTGAAATAAGGCATCATTTTTAGTGAAAATTGTCTGTGTTTAAATGACATTATTGAATTACATTACAAAATGTTAAGACACAGAATTTTATTTTCTTCATACTTTGAGGTTTGGTATTCATTAACGCATGAAAGCACCAAATATTTACTTTGAAAGTCTACACATAAAATTGTATTTACTTGAATATGAACATCTAATAAATCACTAGGATCATCTAAATATTAATTTGAATAGTCTTGATTAAGAACTGTAGCCATTTTCTGAAGCCTTTTAGGAATTTCTCAAATCCCCATACCGGCCAGCCGCCAAAAAAAAAAAGTGGTTTTCTTTGTCCTGAGAGAAACATTTATAAGGAAATAATAAATGGGATTTTTATTTTTTATTTTTATTATTATTATTTTTTTAAAGATGACCGGTAAGGGGATCTTAACCCTTGACTTGGTGTTATCAGCACCACACTCTCCCGAGTGAGCCACGGGCTGGCCTGGATTTTTAAAAATTCAGTAATTTCATATGGAAAATATTTTTTACTATGGACATTAATATGAATAAGCTAAGAGATTATAGAATCTTCAGTTCTAAAAGATATAAACCATTGATGAAGAGTATAAAATCTGATTAAAGTGGTATGAAGTTAACCTTTTTCTGCTATTAGATGAGAAGAGTTCTATTCATGATTAGTATGAGAATTTAAAATAATGAGGTACATTGATAGGTGAAATGTTATACTCCCCACTGCATGCTGCTCCTCCACCTGTTAGAAAGGTAGGTGGAAATCTTCATTAGAGATGTGGTAAGTCGAGTTATATTGATATGAAGTATAGAGGGATATTGGTTTTAGGTTTTATGAAGTGTTGAGCATGAGGTTGTCAGTCACTTGTTTGAGTAGGTGCTCATTGGTGGAGTTTAAAATTCACAATGTGGAAGGGAATGAGCACTTATCAGAACAGAAGGAAATGTGTGGTTAAACGGTTTCAGCTATAACTGTAGACCATTTCCCTTTGTCCAAATGGGAGGAGAAATGGAGATTAATGTTTTGGGGGTTTTTCCCCAATGTAAGTAGAAGTTATTTCAACGTGGTTTATTGAAACTCTTAGCAAAAATGGTTGTGTTTAGTCGTGAAGGGGAACAATATAAATACAAACTAGGAAGGCTTAAATGCTATAGGTTTTATTTTACAGGTATCTCAGGAGTAATTTTTCTAACGTATTTACAATTATTGGCAGTCAGTTATTTTTATTAAACATCTTTAAAAACAGGAAGTTTCCAAAACTCTTTGTTGAAGAAACTGCTAAATTGAGTAATGAAAAAAAAATGGTGCTTCTAGCTTTTTCCTTAAAATGAAAAACTATCTTACCAATTTCATATAATTATACAGGAATAAATAATGCCAGTTTTTAGCTCACAAAGCACTGGGATTATACAAAGAAAGTGTACTTGGAGTAGATAAATGAAAAACCTCATTTATATAGATGTATTTGATTACCTGAAAATGGATTGAAGTCCTGCTTCCTCTCCATTTTAAAAATCTTGCTCAAGGCAATAAATGATAAAAATCTACGCCTTTTTTTTTTTTTTTTTTTTTTTTTTTAAAGATGACCGACCGGTAAGAAGATCTTAACCCTTGACTTGGTGTTGTCAGCACCACTCTCTCCCAAGTGAGCCACGGGCCGGCCCTTATGTCTATTTTTATTCAGAATTCGAATGAAGTACTGAAGACCTAAAATGTTTTTAAAAAGTAACTATTAGTATGTTCTGGTGTTAAGGTGGGGGAGATTGTAGGAACTAATAAAATTCTCCTTATATTTCTTACCTGTATCACAGTAAAATATTCACGTCAAGATGATAGCATTAGTGCCATCCTTTCTAGATGGATCCTTTATAACTATTGAGAACAATTATATTTTAAGCCAATATGAGAATTAATTTGGTGATCAAAAATGATCTGAATTTGGAAATCATTATCTAAAGTGACTTTTGCTCTAGGGTTACTTATTTACATGAAAATGAATGATGAAGAAATTGATTATTTTTTGCAGAAGAAAAGTTAATAAAACTGTGAAGCTTAGATTTTATGAAATCTAATTATTGGCAATCAACTATTTTTATTAAACATCTTCAAAAACAGGAAGTTTCCAAGACTCTTTGTTGAAGAATGTAGTTTTACTGATAAAACTAAAGATTTACCAGATGAGAGGTACTTTTGGTTTCAGCAGTTTTGAAGATCTTTCTAAAATTTATTCATTTTTTTAACCTCATTGCATAAAGAATAGTGAACATATTTAATTTGTCACTGACTTGAAATGTTATAGCATCCCAGGATACTCATTATAGATATTTCTCTAACATATAAGAAGGTACAATTGTTGGATGTGATGTAGGAAGTCTGGCTAATTTTATCATCTAAGAGTATTGTGTGAGGAATAAACATTCTTATTTACTAAGAATTCAAGATGCTTGATTTTTTAAAAGATTTTATTAAATTTTAATTGATTTTGTTAATTTATAGTATTTAAGAATTTTAAGAATGAGTTAAAATAACCAGATTTGGGGTTAGCTTATCAGTTTCTAGACAAATGATTGCTCTTGTATATAGTCAAACCTTGTGACCTTAAAACTTTTCTATTATATTTAAAAGACCATGAAATAGTTTGAATTAAATTCCACATAAAAGATAGCAATGCTTTGCCTTGGATTATTTATGGACACCTAAGGATAAACAACATTATCTAATGTGATATGGCTGTAAATGTTGTATCAGTTAAATTTTTTTTGGTTAAAAGCAGTAGAAATCAACGCTGGCTAATTTAAGTTTAAAAGAAAAAGAAAAAAGGATTAGTTATCAGGAAATTATAGTAGCTTATAAAACTGAAGGGAAGTGTGCATGCCTGACCCTGGGTGGCTGCAGAGATCCAAGTTGAGGGAAGCAGCTTGTGTTCTTCAGAGGACATTTAATTCCAGTTGTTTTCCTTCTTTATATCTTTCTACCCAAGATTCAGAAATCGGACAAAATATCTGATTGTCCTAGCTTCATCTGGAAGAGTAGACAAAGATGTCTACTTCAAGCATCACCTTACTAAAAATGGTTTTTACAAATCCTGTTAAACTTCCTTCTAAAAATAATCTGGAAGAATTATGACTTGAAATAAAATTCTAGTAAACCAGATTAGCTTAATTTATAGATATGGTCAAAGGCTGTGGTTTATATATATACTTTCCTATAATTCTTAATTTTATAATTGTGTTCATCTTTTTATTTAAAAAAAAAAAACTACAGGGTTTACATGAGTAAGCTTAATCCTTTGATTTTCATGCGTCTGATGTTTTTTCAATGGTTTTCATCTTTCTTTTCTGTATCTTAGGTATATTTGAAGGCTCCTATGATTCTGAATGGAGTCTGTGTTATCTGGAAAGGTTGGATTGATCTTCAGAGACTGGATGGTATGGGCTGCCTGGAGTTTGATGAGGAGCGAGCCCAGGTAGGGTGACTTCAGGGTTTACTGAGTGTGATCCCTTTATTTAGCCTCTAATCTTGCCTTTGCCTGGAGACCTATTTTACCTAGTCTTTAAGAGTAAGTATGGAATGTTGAGGAATCCTTAAGGTGTTGAGACCCAAATTCTGGTCCTGATTTTAGGGAGGTTTTTCCTTTCGTGGTTCTAAATTTATTGGATTACCCCTGTCTGCTCAGTGGGGGCTTCAAAGTCCAGTAGATGGTTCTTTTCAATATTTGCTCTTGATCTTTAGAACATTATGAGGTTAAAAAACAAAAATGAAAACACAGTTCAAAATAAAATGTAGGAGCAGCACTCTTAGAATATGTGAAGAGCCCAGCAAATCCATTCCCCAGAAAGGAATGATAAAACTACACAAAAACTATAAAAAAAAAAATCTACTTAAGGTCTCCGGAAATTAACCAAAGAACATAAATTGAGAAGCATTTATTGAAGCAAAGCTACTGAATTTTAGTAAGATCAGTGACAGTCTGTGGCATTTTAGTCAGATCTACTCCCATCCTTTCCCTAGCTCTGTAGTCCCTTAAGTTCTACCCTGGGCAGGCAGAGCAAACCATAAGGACCGGTAGCTTTGCTGTCCTGTCAGAGAGATGACTTTATTTAAAGCAGAGCTTCAGAAAAAATCCATGCCCAGGGATGTTGTCAGAAATAATAGGGATCTCATTGGCAAACAATCTGGTAAAGCTAATGTTGTAGGAAGCAACAAAATGGCAGACCAGCCAGAAGTCTTTGAGGGAAATCAGGGAAAGAGATAGCTAAAGTGGGCCCTACTAAAATTACACTCGTGGTCCAGGAAACTGTGTGCATGTGCAAAGCTACACCTGCTCTGAAGAGAGCACAGAGGGCCCTTGGCAAGCTACAAGTCCCTGGCTGAACACAGGGTAGACTGGTAAACTCCCTGAACTTTGAAAGCATTCTCCCAAGCCACACACAGACCCAATGTTAAGCAAAACCTCTGACCAGTCCTTGGCTGGCAACTAAGCTATGCCAACCCAGGGCAGCCTCTCAGAAAGCAAAAATTAAAAAGAAAAAAAAGAGAAAACTGGGCAGTGACATCAGAGGCTACATACTGCTGAGGAAAGCAGACTCTACAGAATCAGTCCAGGCAAGTCACTAAATAAATAAAAAGCGACAACAAGCTGGAAGCAAGGATCAGAATATATTATCTAAAATTTCTAGTTTTTAACAAAAATTTATGAGATATGCAAATAAACATGAACATGTGACTAATACACAGGAAAAAAAGGAGACAATAGAAACTATTTTTGAGAGGACCCAAATGTTGGTTCTTAGTGGCAAGGACTTTAAAGTATTTATAAATACGTTCCAAGAACTAAAGGAAAATTCTTTCCTTTAAAGATTAGAAGAAATTATGACAATGACTCACAAAGAGAATATTAATAAAGAGATCTAAATTATAAAAAAGAATCAAATAGAAATTCTGGAGTTAAAAAGTACAGTAACTGAAATGAGAAATTCACATTCAGTAGTAGATATGAGCTGGCAAAAGTATTAGTAAACTTGAAGATAGATTAATAGAGATTATCCAGCTGAAGAACAGAAAGAAAAAAGAATAAGAAAAAGGAGCAGAGTCTCAGAGACCTGTGGGACACCAGCACGCATACTAACGTATGTGTAATGAAAGTACCAGGAGAGGAGAGAGTCAGAAAACATATTTTAAGAAATAATGGCCAAAAACCTTAAAATCAGATGAAAAATATTAATCTACATCATCTAAGAAGCTCAATGGACTCCAAGTAGGATAAACAACAAGAAATCTCTTTTGACCTAGTCATGGTCAAACTGTTGAAAGACAGAGAATCACAAAAGCAGAAAGAAAGAGAACATCCCATGCAAAGGAGCCACGATAAGATTAACATCCAACTTCTCTTTTGAAATCATGGAGGCCAGAAGATAGTGGAACAACATTTAAAATGCTGAAAGAAAACGTGAAAGCACCTGATTATTAGCAGGTGTTCTTGTTTTTTTTTGTTTGATATCAATCTTAATAGGTTAATAATGAAAAGAACAAAAAGCAGCTCTCTTTGTTGTTTCTCTATTGTCTTTTCCTATATGTGGAAATTTGAGAATTTTCTTATCAAAGTATCACAATATAAGACCTTTCTTGTAAAAATTAAGGTTCAAAGTTAAAATTCTTAAGAATCTCTGCTACCTTGATTTCTACAATGGTAAGGAGTCCCCAACTCTTTCAGAAAAATAAACAATTGGCAATCTAGAATGCTATTTCTGTACCAAGTGATAAGGCAGATTGGATTTATTCAGGTTGGATTGACTTAAAACTGAAGTATTTTATTAAAACAATAGGTAAAAATTTTAATACACAATTTTCTATATGTAGAGTTTTCCAAACCTTATTTTTTGAGCTATGCCCCTACAAAGTAAATGCCATCTGTTGTGATAGTAAACTAGAATGGTAAGAGGTATTATATAATGTAAAAATTTCTTTTCTTTTCTTCTTTTTTTTTTTAAAAAAGATGACCGGCAAGGGGATCTTACCCCTTGGCTTGGTGTTGTCAGCACCATGCTCAGCCAGTGAGCGAACCAGCCATCCCTATATAGGATTCGAACCCATGGCCTTGGTGTTATCAGCACCGCACTCTCCCGAGTGAGCCACGGGCTGGCCCTATATAATGTAAAAATTTCAAAGCAGGTGATCCTAATTATCAGTCAGCAGTTAGCACTTGTCTGTAGCTCTCCTTGTCCCCAAATCACCTGCAAGATAATAAAAGTAGAAAGGCTTTTAATGAAGTGTAGAAGTTTTGGGAGTTTATAGTCATGTAATTGTGGATCCTGGCCCCACCACTTACCAGCTGTAATTGACTGAATGTTTGTGCCCCCACCCCCAAACTCATATGTTGAAGCCCCAACCCTTGATGTGACTGTATTTGGAGATAGGGCCTTTATAGAGGTAATTAAGATTAGATGAGGTCAAAAGGCTGGCACCCTGATCAGATAGGATTAGTGTCCTTATAAGAAGAGACGAGAGAGAGATCACCCTCTCTCTCTCTGACACTGAGGACACAGCAAGAAGGTGGATGTCTACGAGACAAGAATAAGGCCCTCACCAGGAACCAAATGGGCCAGCACCTTGATCTGGGTCTTTTAGCCTCCAGAACTGTGAAAAAATAAACTTCTGATGTTTAAGCCATCCAGGTTATGGTATTTTATATGGCAGCCTGCCCTGGTTAAGACAGCAGCTGTGTGATGCTGGTAAGTTATTACATTTCTCTGGGCCTCAGATTTCTCCTTGATAAAACAAGGGTAATGCTACCTACAAAATTGTGGACAGCCGAATGAAATAGTATATATAAAGGGCCAAGCCTAGCACAGTACCTGGCATTTGTAAATGAATACTCTTGTTTTCGTTACTGCTTGTACTTGAGCATTTTCTATTTATGGTTTCCACTATTCATTCTCTAGTGCTCTGATGTTTGTCTCATGTAGTGATGTGTAATTTTGCAATGCATGAATTTCAGCCTTCTCTCATTGGAGATGTTTGTCCTCGAGTGAGCCGCATCTCTAGGGACTCAGCCCCACTTCTGTGTCCCAACACAGCTTTGTTTCTATATGCTGATCAGACAGGCAGAAGTAGCTGTTCTGAATTATCCAAAAACAGGTTTTGAAAATTCACCTAAATTCACAGTTAATGTAATGTCAGCAGTGATGTAATTTGTTGTAGAATTAGAGTCGCCATATTGCTTTATTGTCACTGAAACATTCCTGAAAGTAAAAGGTAGTATAAAAATAACTAAACTTGTATAACATTTTGACCCGCAAATTTATTGATGCACTAATTGGTTTTACTATATTGCTAGCCCCAGAAAAATAGTTCCATTCTAAAACCATTTTCAAAAATAAGGTTTTCTTTAAAAATTAAAATAATATATCTGTGTACATTAAAGCAAAATAAAATATGCATTTTTATGTTAATCATCTGAGCATTAAGATATAATAAGCCGAGGGCCGGCCCGGTGGCGCACTGCTACAGTGCGCCACTTGGGAGCGCGGCAGCGCTCCCGCCAAGCGTTCGGATCCCACATACAGACCAGCCGCTCACTGGCTGAGCGAGGTACGGGTGCAACACCGAGGATTGCGATCCCGTTGCCGGTCCCGGTCCGGTACGGACGTGACACTGAGGGTTGCGATCCGTTGCCGGTCACGAAAAAAGACAAAAAGGAAAAAAAAAAAGATATAATAAGCCAAATATTTAGTCTTGATATCTATTCATGTACTTGATTAGTTTCTTATTCATATCTATATCTAATATTTTTCTGGTTTGGGCCGGCCCGGTGGCGAACTGCTACAGTGCTCCGCTTGGGAGCGCGGCGGCGCTCCCGCCGAGGGTTCGGATCCCACATACAGACCAGCCGCTCACTGGCTGAGCGAGGTACGGGTGCAACACCGAGGATTGCGATCCCGTTGCCGGTCCCGGTCCGGTACGGACGTGACACTGAGGGTTGCGATCCGTTGCCGGTCACGAAAAAAGACAAAAAGGAAAAAAAAAAAGATATAATAAGCCAAATATTTAGTCTTGATATCTATTCATGTACTTGATTAGTTTCTTATTCATATCTATATCTAATATTTTTCTGGTATTTCTCGAAAGAATATATATATTTTTTTTTAATATGGTCTTATTTTTATTTTTTTATAAAAGTGTTCTTCAGAGTTGCATGTTATAGTTAATATATTTGGAACTGTTGATATCTTCAGTTGACTGTTCTCTGTAAACTATATAAAAAATTAATAAAATATTCTCTCTAACAGATGCCGAAATACCTCATAAACTAAGAGCTAAATAGAGGATAGTCACAATTCCATTTTTAAAAAATTAAATTGTGTAAATATTTTAGCTGGAAAAAAAAAAGTATCTTTTTGCTTTTGTCCAGAGTACCTTTCTTTGACAAATTTTCTTTTTTTTCTTTTTGACCAGTAAGGGGATCTTAACCCTTGGCTTGGTGTTTTCAGCAGCATGCTCAGCTAGTGAGCTAACCGGCCATCCCTATATAGGATCTGAACCCGTGGCCTTGGTGTTAATCAGCACCACATTCTCCCGAGTGAGCCACGGGCCAGCCCTGACAAATTTTCTATAAGACAAAACATACCAAATAAGTTTTTTCTGTTTATGGTTCTTCTGAATATTTTGCCAAATTCAGTTGCTTCAGAATTACAACTTCTAAATATCAATCAATTGTGATTTAAAATAGGAGCTCTATCAAAAGATCCTTCCAAAAAAAATATATGACATGAAAATGCAGAGGAAGTCATGAAACTATCTTTATTTGCAGAAGACACATGTACTTAGAAAATCCAAAGCAATCTAAAAACTTATAAAAATTAACATGTGGATTTAACAGGATGTTGGATATAGTACAAGGTCAGTACACAATCAGTTGTATTTCTATATACCAGCAATGAGTAGAGACAAAAGTGACACTACAGTGCAGGCGGGGGAAAGGTCTCTTCTTCAGTAAATGGTCGCTGGGCCAATAAAACATCCCTGGGGGGGGAAGGGGGGATGTATCAGAACCCCTTACACCATTCACAAATATCAATTTAAGATGGATAGCAGTTTATAAAATTTAAAACAGTAAAGCTTTTAAGGGAAAATGTGTAGATCATCTTCACAACCTTGGAGTAGGCAAAAATTTCTTGAACAGGTCATAAAAGAAGCTAAAATGTAAATAAATAAATAATAAATTGAATTATAGCAAAAACCAAGAACTGTTTATCAAAAGATAATACTAAGAGAATGTAAAGGTAACCTGAACAGTGTGGGAAAATATTTCCTGGTAAAGGACTTACATGGAGTATATAAAGAACTTGTATGTTTCAGTGAGAAGACAGCACAATAGAAGAGCGGGCAAAAGACTTTAACAGGCACTTCACACATGAGGCTATCCAAATGAAAGGTATTCAACTTAATTTAGTCATCAGGGAAATGATTATTAAAACTGTAACAAAATACTACCACACACTCATCAGAATGGTTAAAATGAAAAAAACAATACCAAACATTGGCAAGAATGTGGGGCACCAGTTGGTGTGTTGGTTATGTAAAATTGGCATGACATTTGGAAAACTGGCGGTAAATACTAAAGTTGCCCATATGTATACATGTGATCTAGCAGTTCTACTCCAAGGCATGTATACAACAGGAATGAATATTCATAGTCATCACAAAATATGTAATAGTACATTTGTAGCAGCATTATTAGTAGTAGCCACAAATTGTAAACTGCCCAAATGACCATTAACAGTAGAATTTTTAAAGTACATGTTCACACAAAGAAATACAATGAGAATGAAAAACTATAACTAACACACTAATATGGATGAATTTTAAAAATATATTGAGGGTTCAAAAGAGCACATGCTATATGAATCCATTTATATAAAAGTACAGAAATGGGCAAAATTAATACATATTGTTTAAGGATTACGGTTGTACCCTTGGGGGGTTTCCAGGATGTTTTGTTTTTTCATATGGATTCTTCATATGGATTTCTTGATAGTTACGTAGGAAGTTTAATTTGTGGAAATTCATCAAGCTGTATTTTAGGACGATGCACTCCAATAGGATTAAAATACAAGCCATATGCTGTAATTTAAAATTTTCTAGAAGCCATATATTTTAAAAAGGGAAAAGAAACAAGTATGATTTTTTTGTATTATATTTTATTTAACCCAGTGTATCCAAAATATTATTTGAATATGTAATCAACAAAAATTTATTGAGATATTTGCTTTATTTGTAATAAGTATTTGAAATCCATTGTACATTTTCTACTTACAGCACATCTCAACTCAGACTAGCCATATTTCAAGTGTGTAATAATTTTATCTTCATTGGTATACTTCTTAAATGACTTTACTTTGGCAATCACAAAAAGATGTTTCACGTTTAGTGTAATGACCTTTCAGAAGTTTTATTTGATTTCATGATTGGTTTAGAAAAATTGAACCATTATTGGAAACTAACAGATTTTCTCTTTTAAAGTACCTGATGACACTGATGTAAAACTGTTATCTTTTTGTTTGCAAGGTATTTCTATTAATGAAGCCATGATATAGACAGCTTTGCTTTTTGTATGTGCACAATAATGTGGATGAAATTAATTTGGAAGAGTCATTGATCTAAATGAAAAGTTATGTTCTGCAGAGTGATGTGTCAAATGTACCATTTGCAGCTGCACATTTTAAATTTTGGTCCTTGAAATAGATGTTTATGCTTCTTCAGCAGATTTATTTCTTTTCATGTGATCAGTGATATCATTCTGGTCCCCACAGAGAATAGTAAATGTCAATATTTTTTGCAAATTACATGTTCATCCTCAACTTTCTTGAAAATGAATTTGATTCTTAATTTTTCATTGAACATGAACTTGCATTTTTTTATCCTTTTTTTTTTTTTTGTCTTTTTTCGTGTCCGGCAACGGATCGCAACCCTCAGTGTCGTGCCCGTACCGGACCGGGACTGGCAAGGGGATCGCAACCCTCGGTGTTGCTCCCACGCCTCGCTCAGCCAGTGAGCGGGAACCGGTCTGTATGTGGGATCTGAACCCTCGGCGGGAGCGCCTGCCACACTTCCCAAGCAGCGCACTGTAGCAGTGCGCCACCGGGCCAGCCCGAACTTTCATTTTTTAAATTCTTTGCTGCAGAAAGGTAAGAGTTATCAAACTTTAAAATAAGTATAGTTGTAGATTTAGATAACACAAGGGTACTTCAAAAAATTTGTGGAAGAATAAAGTTAAAAGATAATACAAATCTTTCCATGAACTTTTTGAAATACTCTTTTATAGGTTAAGTATCTCTTACCCGAAATGCTTGGGACCAGAAGTTTTTTGGATTTTGGAATATTTGCAGAATACATACTGGTTGGGCATATCTAATCTGAAAATCCAAAATCTAAAATGCTCCAAGTAGCATTTTCTTTGAGCGTCATGTCAGTGATTAAGAAGTTTCCAAGAACAGGGAAGCCCCCTTGCCATTCCCTGAAGCCTCAGATGAGGAAATGCCTGTTGGATGGGGATGTCACTCCTTTCAGATGAGGACCCATTGTTGCAGCTGACAGTTATGCAAATAGGACCCTGTCAGTAAATGTTTCTTGAATGAATAAGTTGGTGAACAGATCAGTGTATCCCACAGGAGAAATATGAGATGATTTTAGGCAGTACACAGAACACGGACAGATGTTTTACATTTTAAGAGTTAGGTGTTTATTACAGCGTTGTGTTAGAAAATGGTATTGACGGATGACCTCTGGGATGTTGACTATCCTGACGCAGACACAGCTATATTCTGTGTCCCTGGTTATGCCCTGACCCTTTGTCATAGACTGAAATTGTGCTCCCTCCAATTTCATATGTGAAAACCCTAATCCCCAATAAGACTATATGTGGACATAGGGCCTAGAAGATGGTAAATAACAATAATGACATCATTACAGTGTAGCACTAATCCAATGGGATTAGTGTCCGTATAAAAAGAGTAAAAATAAAGGGCCGGCCCGGTGGCGCACTGCGCTAATGCGCCGCTTGGGAAGCGCGGCAGCGCTCCCGCCAAGGGTTCGGATCCCACATACAGACCGGTTCCCACTCACTGGCTGAGTGAGGCGTGGGGGCAACACCGAGGGTTGCGATCCCGTTGCCTATCCCGTTGCCGGTCCCGGTCCGGTACGGGGGCGACACTGCGGGTTGCAATCTGTTGCCGGACATGGAAAAAAAAGGGGGGGGGGGGAGAAGTTTCCAATTTGGAGCATTTTGGATTTTGGATTTTTAGATTAATGATGCTCAAACTGTACGAAATCACCGCAGCAAGGGTAGTCAGAATATTCTGTATATGCTCTTGATAGGACTACTAAGCCTGTATTTAAACCAATGTGGATTTCATATACACCCAACTATGTTTTATAATGACCCTACCTGGCTACTTCATGCAGGTTGTGGTATAGACCATGGAGTAACAAACTAGTATAACAAGTAGCTGGTGGGGACTGAATGTTGAAAACCTCTCCCACCATCACCCGAGACTGGATAAAGGTAGTTATCCCTAGCCATTTGAGCCTACTTTATGGGTGAGCAGTGCCCTTTATACTGTCCTTGAAAGGGAGGTGTTACTTAGGTTGCAATAGGAAAGGATCAGGGTAACACTAGTAATCGCCAATCCTCTTTCCAGTAAGTATGAACTCTGTTCACTGCATGTACATCTCACACGTCACTAGAAAAGACTAGTACAGAAATTGGAACTCGAAAGTACAGGGCTATCAAATCTCTTCCTGACTTATTTTACTGAAACTGTTTGTAATAATACTGTTTATTCTTTTAATAAAAGAAAAATTCATGACCATTGCTAGAATGCATGTTAGTGGCTAGTAGTAGGGAATTAGATCACATTTCATTTTATGTTCTCTCATTTCATCTTCTGATTTTTCTCTACTGTACTTAATCACAGTTGATAATTTTATATTGATTTGCTAGTTTTATGTTCATTGCCCACCTGCCTCACTAGACCAGAAGGTCCATGAGAAAAAGCACCATTTGTTCCCTCTATCATATTGTATCCATGGCACATAGCACACTGACTTGGACATAATAAAGGCTAAATAAATATTTGTGGAATAAATGAAAAAGTGAATGAATGAATGTATAGGACAGAAGGGGTATCCTGTCATCAACAGATGTGTCCCAGTTGGTAACTAAATAATAGAAAGTCCTTGGGAATTGGGAATAGCATTCTTTTGCAGGGACTTCTGGCTTGGATAGTACGTTCTGAGAATACAGTAGGTATGTGTGATGTTTAGTCAAAGTATTAATTTCATATATCCATAAATGCTTGTGAAGTAATAGCTAGCACCTGTTGAATGCTGTCAGGCAGGGTGCTAAAACACTTTTTATGTATCTCATTTAATCTTTACAGTGATCTTGTTTTGAAGTATTACTGTGCCCATTTTACATGTGAGTTTATTGAGGTTTGGAGAAATGAAATACTTTGTCCTGGGTCATAAAGCTAATAAGTGCATCATAAGAATGGGAATTTGATCACACCTTTAAATTCCATTTGTTATAGACATTGTGAAAATTATAATTTTTAAAAAATCCTACTAACAGTGACAAAGGATTTATTACACAGAGCAAGATATCCAACAGTACACAATCCAGGCCTGCTATGGCACTTAATTATATTATCAGAGGCCCTGGGTCTTTTCATCTTCCTGCTGTGCAATGCTCATTGTGTGACTACATCCTCACTACCGTGTTTGCAAGATAGCTGCTGCATCGGTTCCCAGGAAGGAGGAATGGTGAAATGTCTATTAAATGACTTTCTTGAAAGCCCCGTTAGGTGACTTGTGCTACTACCTCATTGGCTACAATTGAGTTACATGGCCACTCCTTGCTGCAGTGAATCTAGGAAAGTGAATATTGATGAATTTTTGGGTACTGTTTTGGATCTTAGTTTCTTCAAGTGTACCATTGAAAAATCCTAGTATTCGGAGTATGTGACTACAAAGTTGAGCATCCTGTGCTGTAGACAGTGAGGGAGCTTTTTAAAGTTGGGGGACACTGTGGGCAGATTGTGTTTTAGAAGGCATGCTCTCATGACTGTGTTGTAGATTGGGGGGTGGCAGAATGGAAACAGGAAGAGACTGTTTTAGGAGACTTTTGCAGTCATCTAGGTAAGAGCTCTTAGGGGCCTGAACAAGGAAAATGTTTATAGGAGTGAAGAGGAGACCAAAGGTCCCAAAGATATGTAGGAAGTCAAATGAGTAGGACATGGTGGTTGATTGACTCTGTGGAGATAAGAGAGTACAGAGTCAAAGATGGCTCAAGTTTCTAGTAGAAATGAATGAGTGGTGCCACCAACCAAGATTAAAGAAGGAATAGAGGAGAAAGTTGAATTGGTTGCCTTTTTAGACACAGTGAGTTTGAGGTATGTGGGTTTCCTTCATGTGCAGATCTTTAGCCACTAACTGGGAAAGGTTTAGGATAGATTTGTTATATATTACACATATTTTTTTGTTGATTATTTCCCTTGGAATTTCATTTATTTTTGTTTTCTAGAAATTTGTAACATTAGTATAGTCAATTCTCTTAATCTTCTATTTCTGGTTTTAGTGTCATAGTTAGAGAGGGCCTTTTTTTTTTAATCCCCAAATGACAGAAGTATTTACTAATTATTTTCCTTGTCCTTCTATGGTTTAAATATTGAGTTGATCACGATTATTATTTTGATGAGGTAAAGAAAGAAAAGGGAAGAAATTTTTAATAGTTAGACTATGAGTGAACATCATTACTATTTTCTTTCTTTTTGGGGGGACAGCTGGCCAGTATGGGATCATTACTATTTTCAAGGTGTAATATAAAACTTGAAAATAAGGAAGTTTTCTTTTTAAAGTATCCCTCACATTAGTTTTTTTTTTTATGGTGTTGATATTTTGAGAAATACTCTGCTATTTGTTTCTTCCAAAAAATAAAACATCTCCAAATTTTAAATTTTTATTATAAGTCAAAATTAAAAGGTATTTCATGTATTCTGACAGCAGGAGGATGCATTAGCACAGCAGGCCTTTGAAGAGGCTCGGAGAAGGACACGTGAATTTGAAGATAGAGACCGGTCTCATCGGGAGGAAATGGAGGTGAGAGTTTCACAGCTGCTGGCAGTAACTGGTTAGTACTTTCCCCCAAACTCTCAGGCTGTGTTTGTGATGTTTGTGCATAATGTTTTTTAATAGTTTAATTTTGTCTTTCATTTTTAAAAATTGTACTATCTGACTTTGTGTTTATTAAATGTAATTGCTGTAAAGAAACTTTTTCTAGTTTTAAGGTTGTATATGAATTCCTCATTTATTGGTCTTCATCAGAGTAATTTGTTATTACAAGGTATATTTTCTCTTAATTCATTTATCCAAATATCTTTTTTCTTAATTATTTTTCAGATTATTTGTAAAAATTACCTTATGTTAACAGAAATATTTCTAGAATATTATTAAAACTTTTTGAGAGTAATATTTCCTTTTTCCTATGAATATTTGTCTTGATTTTGTAACAGTATAATTTTCAGTCATTTGTATAATATCTTTGCTAGAGGAAAATTTAATATTTTCAAACTACTCAAAGAATAAAATTAATACTTTTATTGTAAAGTAAAATACAGGTATGTAAATCTGCACAAAAGAAATATGTTGATTAATAAATTATTGTGAAGCTAACACCCTTATAACTACTATCCATGTCAAAAAATAAAACTTCTGACAGCCACACCAGCAGCCCCCTGCATGTGTACATCTAATCATGACCTTCTTACTCTGCTCAAAAGTAGTCATTATCCTGATTTTATAGTGATTGCTTTCTTGTGTTTCTTTATATATGAGTTCAGTCTTAGGCACTGAAGTTTTTAGTCTTTCCCAGTTTTTAAATTTGATGTATCTTTTAATTAACGTGACGTTTAATTTTTTTCTACATAAAATTGCACCCTGCTTTAAGTAGACCTCAGTTATAAAAATTAGTATTTAAAGTATTATATCAGCTGGCCAGTTGGCTCACTTGGTTAGAGTGTGGTGCTGATAACATAAAGGTCAAGGGTTCTGATCCTTTACATTGGCCAGCTGCCAAAAAAAAAAAAAAGTTAGTAATTAATATTTAAAATAAATATAAATTGTTCAGGAATACAAATTCTGTAAAAGTATACTCTAACAAAACAAAAATAATTAAGATAAGAACTAATGTGTTATAAAAGAATGTTGTCAAATGTTAACATCTGTTGAGTACTTCACGTTTATAAATTTAATATCAACAGGAACATTTCACAGAAGAAATAGGGGCCAGCCTATGGCTCACTCGGGAGAGTACGGTGCTGATAACACCAAGGCAACAGGTTCGGATCCTGTATAGGAATGGCCGGTTGCTCACTGGGTGAGCATGGTGCTGACAACACCAAGTAAAGGGTTAAGATCCCCTTACCAGTCATCTTTAAAAAAAAAGAAAGAAATAGAAAGCACATGTTCATTTTGATAATCAAAAGGCATTAAAATATAATTATAGTGTATCAACCAAATAGAATAATTTCCAGACATTAAAAAATAATGTTATGTATCTAAGATAGTCAAATTCATAGAGACAGAAAGTAGGATAGTGGTTGCCAGGGAAATGGTGACTGGTTGTATAATTGGTATAGGGTTTCAGTTTTTCAAGATGAAAAGAGCTTTAGAGTTTAGTTGCACAACAGTGTGTATGTTCTTAACATTACTGAACTGTGCATTTAAAAATGGTTAAGTTGGAAAATTTTACCTCATGCATATTTTATCACAATTTAAAATTTTTGAAAGTTTTTTTAAAGTCTGTGTTATAGAATATTTGTGGTTTTTTCCAAGCAGAAAATTATATGTACACTTTTTAGAAATTGACATAAAAGTGTGTGTATGTGTATTACAAAGAATGGTTAAGAGCCCAGGCTCTAGAGCCAGACTTACAGGTCTGAATCTGACTCTGCCACTTGCTTTGTCACCTTGGACAACTTATTGCTTTCTATGAAATGGGGGCAAAATTCATGCGTATCTCATAGGGTTTATTATGAGGATTAAGTCAGTAAATACATGCAAAAGCACTTTTAGAGTATGTGGGCACTGACTAGGTGCCAGCTGCTATTATTGTTGATATTATTTCCCATATGTCTATATACATGTAGATAGATAGATAGATAGATAGATAGACAGACAGACAGACAGACAGACAGACACAGACAGACAGACAGACAAAGATACTTCAAAAAGTTCATGGAGGGCTGGCTGGTTAGCTCAGCTGGTTAGAGCGTGGTACTGATAACACCAAGGTCCAGGGTTCTATCCCTGTACTAGCCAGCTGCAAAAAACAAAAAGTTTTAAAAAAAGTTCATGGACAGATTTGTATAATTTTTTAATTTTATTTTTACATGAACTTTTTGATGTATGCTTTATATATATATTTAAAATTTCCTATTACTATGTATTTATTGAGAATAAATAAAAAACCAAGCCCATTCAGTGGTTAGTGTATAAAGTAAAATTCAGTATCTTTTAATGATTGATAGATCCCTTTGTTAATGAATTAATTTATCTAATGGGCTGGTAGCAGCTGAGGATGCCCTCAAGAATACTTTTTAGCTAGGAGGAGAATACAGGAGAGATTCGAGGGTACTTCAGAAAGTTCATGGAAAAATGGAATTGAAAGATAATACAAATCTTTCCGTGAATTTTTTTTTTTTTTTTTTTTTTAAAGATGACCGGTAAGGGGATCTTAACCCTTGACTTGGTGTTGTCAGTACCACGCTCAGCCAGTGAGCGAACCGGCCATCCCTATATGGGATCCGAACCCGGGGCCTTGGTGTTATCAGCACCGCACTCTCCCGAGTGAGCCACGGGCCGGCCCCGGTGAATTTTTTTTTATTTTTAATTTTTAATTTTTTTTTCCTTTAAATTTTTATTTTGTCAATATACAATTTGGTTGATTATTATGGCCCATCACTGAAACCTCCCTCCTTCCTCCCTCTCCCCCCTCCCACCCAAGAATGTCCTTTCCGTTTGCTTGTTGTAACAACTTCAAAAAAATTGTAGTTGTTATATCTTCTTCCCCACCCCCCACCCCCGGGTTTTTTTGTGTGTCTGTGTGTGAGTGAATTTATTTATTTATTTTTAGCTCTTTTTTTTTTTTTTAAGATGACCGGTAAGGGGATCTTAACCCTTGACTTGGTGTTGTCAGCACCACGCTCACCCAGTGAGCGAACCGGCCATCCCTATATGGGATCCGAACCCGTGGCCTTGGTGTTATCAGCACCACACTCCCGAGTGAGCCACGGGCCAGCCCCTTTCCATGAATTTTTTGAAGACCCCTCGTATATACGATATATTTGTTTTCTTTGAAGCTTTTATAATTCTCGTGATCAGACTTCCACACCACTTTCTTTCATTCTGTATCTGTAAATTTAGAAGTTTTAAAATGTATAATATGCGTATATTATCTTACACTTCTTTTTTTTTTTTTTTTTTTTTTTTTTTTTAAGATGACCGGTAAGGGGATCTTAACCCTTGACTTGGTGTTGTCAGCACCACGCTCAGCCAGTGAGCTAACTGGCCATCCCCATTTGGGATCTGAACCCGTGGCCTTAGTGTTATCAGCACCACACTCTCCCGAGTGAGCCACAGGCCAGCCCTGTCTTACATTTCTGGACCTTTTTGCTCATGCTATTTGTTCCCTGATGTAGAATGTACTTTTCTATCCATTCATCAAGGCACAGCTTAAATGTTCTCAGGCCCTTCCGTAGTCTTCTTAATCATAATTAGCCCTTCCACTCTGTAGTTTCCATAGCACTTCTTATTTCTATTAGTGTTCTTATTATTGAACAGTAATTGAAACAATTATAAACATGTCTGTTCTCCACTTTATTGTGATCCCATGAGATGGGGCCCCTGATTTTTGTATCCCCCACATTACCCACCGCAATATTTTGTATACTGTGTCCAGTTAAGTGGATGGATATTTTCAAAAAAAAACAGCATCAATCCTGCCTGTCTGAAAACTAGGAATACAGGATAGCTTATAGGATAGTAAAAGTAGATAATACATATTAATGGTCTCTGGAAAGTTTTTAAATGTTTATAATTTGTTAGTTTATGTTAATTAGTTAAAGTAAGTAAGTAAGTAATGAACCCCAACTGTGTTGTGCTGGATTCTGCATTGGGGATTGGGAAATATATAGATGAAAATTCATGCCTTCTGTCCTTGAGCAACTATCAGTCTTGAGGGGAAAAGGTTGTATAAACATAATTGCAGTGTACTATTAGCAGCCACTGAACATAATGGAGGCTCAGAAGGAGATCAGTGGCAGTGTAGAGAAAGGAGTACATAAGTTCGCCTTAGCTTGGGAGATTCACAGGAGAATACACTTGTAGGGATTTGAAGGAGGAGTGAGTTTGCCAGCTGGACAAGCTGGAGAAAGTATTCTGGGCAGAAGGGACAATACACAAAAAGAGCTTACTCTCCTTCATGTTAGAGAACATGGTTGGTCAGTCTTTTAGGAGCAAGCTAATATGGCCTTCAACAAATATAAGAATAGTTCTCTGAAATGTGCTCTTCAGCTACATTATATTTGCATAACTGTTTGGCAATTAATGGAACAATTATTTAGGAAGTTTTTGTGTGTATTTTGCTTTAAATGAAATTCTAGATTGACCAAGAATTGCCTGTTCTAAATTGTTAGTTTGATCTTTCTAACTTATAATGTTACTTGAAGAGCAACATTTTGGTGTGTGTTTATATGTGTATATGAACAGAAATATAGTCTGATAGAGGCATCAAATAATTTATTGCTCAGATTGTTTCCAGTTGATTTTTTGTCAGCGATTGACCAAAAAAAGCATGGGCTTTGTTGTCAGCCCTAGTTATGATTCCTGCTCCATCCCTTGCCAGTCTCTGTTAAGCCCCTGTTTTTTCCTAGAAATTGTTGAGAGTTAATGGGAAAATGCTTGTAAAGCACTTAGTATCTTAGTATGGTTGGTGCTTGGTATGAGAATACCTACAGTAAGTAATAACTCCAAAGTACTTCTTTTTGCATTAAAAGCTCTACAACAGTGCTGGTTCCAGTTAATTGAATTATCTGGCTTACAAGAACATCCTTTTAAGTTCTGTAAAGTATATCAGGGCGCTTTCCCTGCATTATGACCTAGAACATAGAGAAAACGGTTAAATTTTCATAAATGATTTAAGGTCCTGTCATCCCTTATGGCAGTAATTTAAAACGTCAGTTCTTGTAGAAAGCTGTCATGTAGAAAATTGGTGTGGAATCTGACTCTGGAGCATGCAATGGTCACATAGGAGAATCTGGGGTTTGTGTTGTTTTTGACACTTTGCGGGTATATATATTATTTCTCACTTTTTTTTTATCCATAAAAAGTTTCTAATGTTAGCTTATTTTCTTGCAATTTACCTCTTTTTTCCTGAAAGGAGAACATTGGAGAAACATGTTGTTTTTCTTCAATTCAAACATCATAATCTAACATTCTTACCACAGCTGATGAAACAGATTCTCAGAAAAATTGACTTACTGTCTTTCAAATAGTTGGTTAATGGAGAAAAGTGAGGACTTAAGCCATAGTTTCCTAACCAGGAGGTCTCAACAAATACAACCTAGCACTGGGAAGATAATTTCTACACCAGCCATAAAGATGATTAGGTTGAAAAAGAAAATCTGCCAGGAGAGGTAGAAACTGTTTTGCCTGGGAAAGAAAAGGCTGAGGCAGAAAAGAATAACAATGGTTCCAGTGGGTGGTCTTGATGCCTGACTGACTGGAGAAGAGGGCCAGGGAACAGTGGTAACTTGTGGGTGGCAGTAACCCAGCAAATGGTCCTTGGAAGCTTGAGACCTTGGCAGCACAGAGGCTTAGGGATGTCCGCTGCTGTTTGGATAACCTATGAGGCCTCTAGCCCTGCCGTGCCAAACTTGTCAAGGTGGTGCTCATGAGCATTTAATGAATGGTTAAGGTTAAGTTTCCTAACAGTGGAGAGCAGAACTCCAAGTGGTGGCCCAAGGGGTTTTGATTTTCACCAGTGTCTCTTAAGTTGAAATCAGTTATAAAACTACTTGGGCATATTTCCATTTCACCATCTGTAAAATTTAGAAAGTCTTTAATTCATCATTCATGGTAGCATTTTCTTTTTCTGATTTTTCTGGAAAAGCCTGTTTCAGTAGTGCAATATTTTCTTTACTTTTCAGAGGTAATGTCAGATTATCATTAGTTTGGCAAATGAAAAGCTATAGTGAAATGAAGAAACATTTTTTATTTCATTAACCTTGACCAAATACTGTTAAATCATTGGTATACAATAAAATGAGTTGCAAATGATATGGAATGCTGCATATGGTACCCTGTGGGTTTTTTTTTTTTTAAGGGATGTATTTGTTTAAATGTGTACAGTTGCTCTCTAGTAGTATATGTAAGAAACTGGAGCCTGTGGAGGGGGAACCAGGTATCTCGAGGGGCAAAAGGGGGGATATTAGTTTTCACTGTGTGTCATTTGTATCTCACAGATTTTGTACCACATGCATCTATTACCTATTTAGGAAATAAATAAAATTTGCTTTTAGTATTAACACAGAATAATGAAAACAAGATTCTAGAACTTGCCATCTGTAATCTCTGGCATATAGGACCTTTTTAAAAATGTTAAATCCTTCCTTCATTTGAAATTTTATACAGCACCCCCAATGTATAAAATAGGTAAAAGGGGGGCACTACTCTGGGCAAAGCAGGGGTAGGAATTATTCTCATCTCCCTCTGGGGTCCCTGAGGTATTTTCAGGGAACACAGTAGGTGGCAGAACATAGCTTGAAGACCTTTGATGTAGTAGAATGAACACAAAATTTGCCCTGGGTTCTCTCCACCCCGTTCCCCACCATCTTTCTGACCTTTTTTTTTCCCCCACCTGCTCTGGTTTTGCATCCTAAATCCACTACTTGTTGGCAGGAGACGTTGGGAAAGTTGCTTATCTTCTTTGAGCCTCATCTGTAAAACTTACCTCACAGGTTGCTGCCTCTCAGTGGAAGCTAGTTTCTTTACCCACCACCCACCACCCCTTCTATGCACTTGGCTCACAACATATTTGGAGTGACAGTAAAACAGTAAAAGTAAGCATATCCTAACTTTAGACTGTGAAAGTCAAAGACTGTTTTTCCAAGTTACTTTAGATTCTGGTGTTTTTTGTTTGGTTGGTTAGTTGGTTGGTTTAGTTTGGTTTTTTGAAACAACCAGTAAAGGATTTTGGACTTTTCTTGACTTTGTTGGAGGCAGAGCTAGCTCTTACCCTGGGAGTTGAGTAGTGACTGGGAAGAACACACACAGAAACAGAAATACCACATGTTCTCACTTATTGGTGGGAGCTAAAAATAAATAAATAAATTCACACACACACACATACACACACACACACAAAGGGCGGGGGAGAACACATAACAACTACAATTCCTTGAAGTTGATATGAGAAGCGAACAGAAAGGTCATTGTTGGGTGGGAGGGAGGAGAGGGAAGAGGGAGGGAGGTTTCAGTAATGGGCCACAATAATCAACTTCATTGTATGTTGACAAAATAAAATTAAAATAAATAAATAAATATTTTTTTTAAAAAAAGATCACCAGTAAGGGGATCTTAATCCTTGACTTGGTGTTGTCAGCACCACGCTCAGCCAGTGAGCGAACCGGCCATCCCTATGTGGGATCCGAACCCGTGGCCTTGGTGTTAATCAGCACCGCACTCTCCCGAGTGAGCCACGGGCCGGCCCTATAATTCTTGATCTGGGTGCTACTTATGTTGGTGTGTTCACTTTATGAAAATTCACTGAGCTATATGCTTTACAATTTGGGCCCTCTTCTGTACTTTAATAAAAAGAAGACTTTATTTATTTATTTGTTTATTTATTTTTTAAAAGATGACCGGTAAGGAGATCTTAACCCTTGACTTGGTGTTGTCAGCACCACGCTCCCCCAAGTGAGCTCTAACTGGCCATCCCTATGTAGGGATCCGAACCCATAGCCTTGGTGTTATCAGCCCACACTCTCCCAAGTGGGCCACAGGCCGGCCCTAAAAAGAAGACTTTAAAGAAGAAAAATAATCACAGACATTACGTATGTGAAATGTTCCCCATTGTATCTGTTGCCACATAGAAGTAACTTGGTGCCTTTTCTGAGAGTCCTTTCTCAATTTGAAAATTTTGATGTTTCCCATGGCAGTTCTCTTCAGGATACACATCTCTATAATTGTAATTCAAATGTATTACTTTTATAAAGGAAGGTTGAGGTTAATAAGGGACAGACTTAGTGAGTGCTCAAATCATAGATGAATTGGAGAGATACCATTGTCATCTGTTTGATAGCAGCTCGTATATACTATTTGTTTCTAGAGATTCAACTTCACTGGCCTCTTAACCTAAAACTGTAATATAGCAAGCACTATATATTGCTTATTCTACTATAGGCAGTTTTAACACAATTCAGGAAATCATAGAATTTTATGTGGAAACTATTTGGAAAGAAAAACATGTAAAAGGCTTTATATGGTTTTTATATTTGTGTTTTGCATGGTTTGGGATCTTTCGATTCTGTGTGGTCCAAGAAAAACTCTTTCTCTGTTTATTTTAAATTTTCAATGACTTCAGTTTTCAAATCATTTAACTCTGCCAATATTCATTCTTGTGTAAAGACAAATCAACATTTGAATATGTCTATACTGTGCCTTCTTGGGATGGTTTTTGGGTAAGTGCAGTAGATGAGAGTAAACTGGGAATACACACAGACTGAGAATGAGAATTGGAAGAGGAGCAATGAGGGAGGAAGAGGATAGTAGATCTGACTTTTTTTTTTTTTTTTTGGCTGGTGGTCAATAGAGGAACCAGAACCCTTGTTTTTGGTGTTAAGATCCCCTTACCGGTCATCTTTAGAAAAAAAAAAAAAAACTTTTTTTTTTTTTTTGGCTGGTGGTCAATAGAGGAACCAGAACCCTTGTTTTTGGTGTTAAGATCCCCTTACCGGTCATCTTTAGAAAAAAAAAAAAAAACTTTTTTTTTTTTTTTGGCTGGTGGTCAATAGAGGAACCAGAACCCTTGTTTTTGGTGTTAAGATCCCCTTACCGGTCATCTTTAGAAAAAAAAAAAAAAAGATTTTTTTTTTTTTAATTTTGGTTTTTTTTTAAAAATGAACGGGAAGGGGATCTTAACACCAAGAACAAGGGTTCTGGTTCCTTTTTTGACCCCCAGCCAAAAAAAAAAAAAAAAAGATTTTTTTTTTTTTTAATCTTGGTTATTTTGTAAAAATTGCTGTATTTGTAGGATGCATTTTTTTTAACATTTGAAAAGTAGCTCATAAAGGTAAATTGGGAAGTGTCTTAGTCCATTTCTGTTGCTTATGACAATAGACGGAACTGGATGATTTATAAAGAAAACCAAATATATTGCTTACAGTTTCTGAGGCTGGGAAGTCCAAAGCCCAAGGAACACATCTGACGAGAGACTTGGTTGTAGTGACAGTGATGGCAGAATATCACATTGCAAAAGTGGTGGAGCAGAGAGAAATAACAGACTTCTCTCTCTTCTTTTAAAGCCCTCAGAACCACGCCCCTGTCGTACACTTTTAATCCATTCGTTACAGCATCACCTCTTCAAGGCCCCACCTTTCAATTACCGTAATAGAATTTCCCACCCTCAACAGTTATAGTGGGAATTAAGCTTCTAATATACACACTTTGGGGGACACAGTTCAATAAACTTACAGCAGGAAATAATGAACAGCTTTGCTGTAATAACAACAAAATAAGTGCTTACTATATGCCAGGCAGTATACATTATAATTTTTGCTTTACATAGGATTTTTTTTTGGTTGGCTGGCCGGTACATGGATCAAACCCTGGACTTCAGTGTTATCAGCACGTGCTCTAACCATCTGAGCTAACAGTCAGCCCTACATATGACTGTTAAGTGCTGTTATGAAGTGTATCTTTAGTTTGAGGAACTGAGGCTGAAAAGAGGATAAGAAACTTGCCTAAGTTTACATAGCCAAAGTGGTAGAGCCATCCTGATCCAAGCCCAGTAGTGTAGATTATTTCCAGTATTTCTTTTATTTCAAAATGTTACTTTATATTTAAAGTAGGCAACTTTATAAGAACTATATCTTTTGACATGCCTGTTGGACCAGCTCCTTTAGTCTACTTATCTCACAAGTGTTTATAATTGTCTGCTGACACCCCCCCACACACTTTTTTTAACCTTTTAATGAGTTAGAAAGTTAGAAAATTCATTCCTTTTTCTCATGTTAGGACTTAAAATTTCTGCCTTGTGTCTCCTCAAGGCTTAGCAATAGGGGGAAATAGCAATAACTAAGGAGGCTGACATTAGTGCTGATTGTAAGTTAAAGGTTCATCTTTTCCAGAGGTCTGGGTTTGTGTTCTGACTCTTTCTCCTCTTGGAAATCACTTTAGACCTTCTCTGTCTCAGGTTTATCTTCTGTACAATGAAAGTTGAACCAGATCTCTGAAGTAGTTTGCCATTCTAAAATTCTATAATACTATGTTCTGACTTTTATTTTATTTATTTATTTATTTTTTTTTTTTTTTCTTAAAAGATGACCGGTAAGGGGATCTCACCCCTTGGCTTGGTGTTGTCTGCACCACACTCAGCCAGTGAGCTAAACCGGCCATCCCTATATAGGATCCAAACCCGTGGCCTTGGTGTTATCAGCACCGCACTCTCCCGAATGAGCCACGGGCCGGCCCATGTTCTGACTTTTAGCCAGGTAGCAAACATAAAGTGTATAGCACAGTATCTGGACAATAGTATACAGTCAATAAATTGTACCTGTTTTTAATTATTAGGGCATTTCTTGTCATGAAAAGCTTTTAGCAATTATTTTGATGATCTTAATAATAAAAGAATGGCGGTCGACCAAGAAGTTTTATTTATTTGTATACCCTTGTTCTTGGCTATATCTGCACATTTCTGACCAGTAGAGAATACTCCAGGTGCTAGTGATTGTGCTTTGTCTCTCATTTGGAGTCGTCTCATGACTGCCTTCTAGAAACAGGATTTGCCATGTTTTGGGGTGATAATATACTGAAAGAAGAAAACAGGAGCAACTGTGGTGGTAAGACGTCTGTAGTAAAATGTCTAGATTAATTATTTATAAATATTAAAAACAGATTCATGTTCTGAAGTCAAGCTCTTTCAGTGGATGTCTCCTTTATATTAAAACCCTATTCTGAAATAACTTAATTAAAGGTTATAATCAAGGGCCCATGTGGATTGACTGGAGTGAAAGAAACTAGAAATTATGGACATTATGCTTTTAGGATGATGGCACTCAGAGAGTTTCTTTGCCATCATCTAGTCTAGCTTGTTACCCATAGAGGAATTCCTTCTAAAACATCCAGCCTCCATTAGAAAACTGCCACAGTAGGAAGAACTGCTTCCCAAAGCAGCTCATCCAGTTGTTGAATTTCAGTTCCATGGAAGCTATTTCACTGAACCTAAATCTGTTCCTATATTTGTCTTCTTCATAACAGCCCATACATTTTCCCTTCTAGCATTAAATTTCCTCCCAGTCTCCCAGCTCTCTCATTCTTCCCTTTTCTCCTCTCATTCATAGTCAGACTTCCCTTCCTCTTTTTTTGTTTCTACTTTTGACTCCCCTTCACATTGTCTTCCCTTACATCTTCCTCAGTTCCTTCACAATGTAAGTAGAGATTAAAAACACAAATACACAGCAAAATGACTTTTTTAAGCCTATTCTCCATGCTTTAACCAAAATTTTATTTTAAACAAATAAATTTATGGCTATTTCTACACAGCCATGACCAGAAGGGGAAACTCCAAGTGCTGGTGAATGTTCTTTGTCATCCATTTGGAGTTATTCCCATTATTAAATAATTATTTAATTTAATTTAAATAATTTAATTATTAAATTAAAATAATTATTAAAATAATTTGAAAATTACTCTTATCCCAAGACACAAGCTGAAATATTCTTTTCACAAAGTGTTATTGTTAGGTTAGTAGTGATTTATAAATATGTAATTAGGATTGATTTTTCTCAGTGTTTCTTCATTGCTCAGCCCCTTTCTAACCTTCATTGACTGAAACCAGATGCTTATATCACCATCTCTGATTTTGCAGAATTGATCTGTCTTTATACCACACTTAGCATTGATTGTGTGGAACATAAATTGTTTTTCTGATGCACTTGCATCCCATAGCACTTGCAGTCTGTGACCATGCAGCATAACTTTAACCTATTTAATTAAAATGAATGTGTTAAAATTTAGTCATTGTGCAGTCTGCTAACAAAAATAGTTAAAATCTGCTGGAGAAATATATCAAAATCTATAAGAAAGATTAAAGAAGTTAGAATTGGGTTTTATTTGATTTGTTCAAAAGTGAACAAGGCAGCTGTCATTTTTGCCTAAATAACATAACCCTCTTGAGAAGTGATGACATAGCTGGAGCTTTTGACTAAACTTGATCTTACAGTACAGGCATGACTTGTTTTCTTGCAGGTCAAGGATGTTCTCTCTAACAAATGTTTTATTTTATTTATTTTTTTTAATTTATTTTTGCACTGGCCAGTCCGGGGATCCAAACCCTTGACCTTGGTGTTATAACACCGTGCTCTAAGCAACTGAGCTAACCAGCTAGCCCTAACAACTGTTTTAGATCTTAAGAATTGAAATCAGAATGTGAGTTTTGGTTAGGTTTGTTTCCAAAAACTGACATAGACAATGGAGAATCAGTTGGTGCTATTAATACACAATCTCATTTAGCTAAAAATATTGTACAGGTAATTGAAGTTAGTCCCAACAGCTGGCATATAACAGATGTGGCTAAAAACAAGAACATCCAGTAAAACATGATGGTGGCTTGCACTAGAGAGAGAGTGGTAGAGGTAGTCAAAAGTGGTCAGATTCAGGACATACTTAAAGGTAGAGCTGTCGGAATTCACTGTTGGGTGTGAGAGAAATATGTTAAGGGTGACCTCAAGGGTTTTTGCCCAACCACAGGTAAAAGGAAGTTGCCAGGATCTAACATAGGAAAACTGTTAGTGTAGGAACAGTTTTGGGTACAAACAGATGTTTGTACTTGGCTAACATTTGGAGACACTAAAGAAAGCTGATCAGAATTTGTGAGAGACTGAAATAAAATGTTGCATGTGGACTAAAGGGGCAGAGCACTATATTATATAAAAACTTTATATTAGAGAGTGTCATATACGATATGTTAGTTGGTAGATGCTCTCTATTAAGTAACTTGCCATAGATAAAGTAGGAATGTTTTTTCTAACTCGAATCTTGAAATCTTCAGTGTTTATAATTGTCAAGCCTCTTAACTGGTAAATAGTGTCATGAAGTTACTTCTGGGTATATAGGTGCACCAACTACCCCAATTTTATATTTCTGTTTTTATTCATGAAACAGTGTTTTATCCATAGTAATCCTGGATTTTATTTCTTGAGGTGTAGAGATTTTTAGTTAAAGCTCAGTTGACAGAAATGGAATTTATTACTACATTTTCCAGTCATAATTAGTAGACCATGCACTACTTCTCAGCAACTCAGTTTCTTTATCTGTAAAATGGAGATGAGTAATAGCATCTATGTCATAGGTTGTCAGGAGGAATTAAATTAGTTTATTCATTGAGAGTGCTTAGAACATTGCCTAGCATTTAAATGTCAATAAATGCTCAATAAATGACAGCTATTAATGAGAAGAAAAGTTTGCTTCTAAGGTGACTGGCTAATGTGTTAAACCATCTGGTTCCAAAACTGTAAACATAGATTTATTGTTCTTTTATACATAGTACATATTTATGATAATGTTCTTTTGAATATAAAATGATTTTTATTCTTGATTTTTAAGGAAACTTAAGCAAATTATGTCATACATAATTTTTTTGCCTGTTACGTATGAAGGTATTGGTTGAAAAGTTTTTAGGTTGAACTTTTCTCATGTGCTACTGTGTCTTATATTTTATCTATATCTAACATTTTGATTTTCAAAACACTTTTTGACTCCAAATTATGATTTTGTCATTGCAGGCAAGAAGACAAGACCCTAGTCCTGGTTCCAATTTAGGTGGTGGCGATGACCTCAAACTTCGTTAATTAATAGCACAGCAGATGTGCCGCCCATCTTTACCTACATATTGTTTCTAGTTGCCAGAAATAATTGATTAAAAGACCAGAAACTGTGATAACTGGAGGTACTACGTACGGTCTATTTCTCAACCTTAGGCAGTAACAGACATCACAAACTGCCATGGTTTTGCACTATAATACCTGCATTTCTAATTTTTTAAGCATGTAGCCAGTAATAATTTGAAATTTTTTTCTATGCAAGCTTACCTTGTTGGCATTACTTTAGTGAGTTGAAACTATCCACTTGTAAAGCTCTTTTTTCCTCCATTTTAATTTAAAAGTTCATGTCTTTTAGAAACCCATCAAGAAATTGAAATTTATATCAGAGGGTTTTCTCTAATCAGTTGCTCTGATTTATTTTTGTACTTTTAGATGTGTTGGTTATACAGTTCATTTTAGATAAGCATTCTTATTTTGTTTTCCTGTTTCCTTTTGTGTTTTAATAGTCTACAGCATTTTAAAACTGCTGCTGATGTTTGCATTATTTACAGGCTAAAAACCTAGTAGCATAGAGCTGTCTACCACAGCCTTCTAACAAAGTTTACAGTTGTTAAAGTTGCAGTATCCTTTTCAATGTTAATAATCAGCACTCTTTTCTTTTTAAACATACAAATTTTTAATTGGTATTAATTCTGTAAACTGCCCCAGATCAGTTTTAGATTCTGTTCTGTAATCATGAGTTTGGGTGAAGATATTCACCATAGATGATAATCTTCTACTGAAATGCCTAAAGAAGTCACAGGCTGGCTTCTGTTTTATTCAGGGATTTTTTTAAAAAGTCAATCAGAAAAGGGATACTGGAGCTTCTTCATGTATGTAACAGCATATTAAACTGGAGACAGTGATGAATCAGCTACAAAGGTAATATTGTATTAAAATCATGTTTAAGATAGCTGCTTTTATGTGTATTTTATATTGCATGCTTTTGTAAAAACAATGCTAGGTGATGAAAGATTAGTCTTAGAGAAAATGTTCATCTGTGCAGAGGATACATTTTCTTCCATTAATTATTCTGGAAAAAGCATTCTCAGTTAAATATAGTATTTTGCAAAAGGACTGTTACTAGAACCTTTTGGGATGAATTAGTGTAAGAATTTTTTTTTTTTTTTAAAGATGACCGGTAAGGGGATCTCTCAACCCTTGGCTTGGTGTTGTCAGCACCACGCTCAGCCAGTGAGCAAACCGGCCATCCCTATATAGGATCCGAACCCGTGGCCTTGGTGTTATCAGCACCGCACTCTACCGAGTGAGCCACAGGCCGGCCCTAAGAATATTTTTTAAATAGGCTTACTGTCAAATTGAGTGCAAGTTGTTTTTTTTTTTTAACTACAAGACTGGAAAAAAGTGCTAAGTCATTTGGCACCTCTTTACAAATATTTTCCATGGTCATATTCATTAAATATTAGTACATTTATGAATTTTTGCAAAAATGTATTTTATCATAATAGAATGGCATTATTTTAAAGAGTTTGAAAAACTGACACAGTCAATTCAGAAAATGAACTGAAGTCTGAATAAGGTCATTGCATTTAAAAAGCATATAACTATACTTGATTAATGAGGGATGTGTGGCTTTCATTGTATATAGGTCTTATAATTCATAAACAGATATCCTGTATCTCAGAATAAAAATGTTTGTCATATGTTTGAAGTCATGCATGGTAAGGAGTGTGTTTAAATTGTTATAAACAATAATGCATCATAAAAGACCATGCTGATCTTGTGTAAGTAAGTACTATGAATGAATTTGGTTGATATTTGGTGTTGTGCAGCTCACATGTTTACACACTTGGTGCCCTAATTTCCTCTGAGGGAATCGCCTTTTAAGTGATCCTTACAGTGGTGTTTTAAGGTTACTTTATCACAGAACTCCTTGGTTTTTGACATCTGCACTTAATTATTTTTTTTAAATAACGTGATGATGGTACATTTTTCTCTTGCTTCTAGCTAAGGGCTTTTAGTCCACCAGTAAATAAGATCAAATGTTATTAAATGTTCCTGTTTGCCATCCTTCTGTAAATACTGAATTTTTCCTGTCTTTTAGCACTGTGTTGCTTCTGTCTGTCTTAATGCTGGCATTAAGATCATGATCCCTTTTTCACCAATAGTGCAGGCTTTGAAAACTACTTTTATTAAGTTATTGATGCAATTTGATATTTTACCATAATCTGTATTTAAACAAAATTACATCATTGCATCATCTTTTCTAAATTCGTCTCCATGAAAACTGGCCTTAAGCTACCAGATTGTTTTTGCCACCATTAGCCATACTGTGTGTTTGTATGTTTCATTTACTTTCACAATAAACTTCTGTGTAGTGAAAACAGGGTCTTGGCTATTTATTGATATAATCCAACAATTTTTGTTCTAGTATTAGTTATGACATGAAAATTGATTTCCTTGTTTCTGAACTGTACTTTGATCTTGCTTTTTACTGTATTAAAAAAAAAGAAAGCAACAACAGCGGCATCTAGTGGTCATTTCTGCTAATTCCAGAGAAGACAATAAGCCTATTTACTTTAAATGTATATATCACAAGGTGTACCAATTTCCCAATGTATATTATGGTTTTTTAAAAATCCGGTCTGATTTTTAAATTACTAAAATTACATATCCTAATTAGTACCATCTTTCAAGGAAGTTGTTTTAGGAATATGTACTTAACCTTGATTATAATATCAGACATTTTTAGGACTTCTTGCATTTTCCCACACCAGAACACCAAGCCCTTTCCTTTAGAAGTATGCCTTAAGCTTGATTCATAATGAACTATTTTATGTATTCACCACCAGACTTAACTGCAGATGACAAAAATGCCTTTAAATGCTGAATTGACACCATTTAGGAAAATTTCAAAGACTAGGATTCATACTCTAAAGG
Source organism: Galeopterus variegatus (assembly GCF_000696425.1). NCBI lineage: Eukaryota > Metazoa > Chordata > Mammalia > Dermoptera > Cynocephalidae > Galeopterus > Galeopterus variegatus. The sequence continues at coordinate 1,906 of NW_007733673.1, read as the reverse complement.
TTAATTTTTTTAATTGAGCAGTAACAGCATGGTTTTAGTAAGTATCTCACTTCTAGAAATAGATATTTGGGTATGCTAGTTCTGGGTAGCTTAGTGAAAAATATCTTACTTGAGGACCAGCCCGTGGCTCAGTTGGGAGAGTGTGGTGCTGGTGGCACCAGGGCCGCGGGTTCGGATCCTATATAGGGATGGCCGGTTGGCTCACTTGGGAGAGCGTGGTGCTGGCACATAAAGTAAGGGTTGGGATCCCCTTACTGGTCATCTTTAAAAAAAAAAATCTTACTTGATTTATGCCTCCTTTGACAATGAGGAACTTTTCAAGCTTTATAAGCCATTGTATTATTATCCATTGCTGTATAACACATTACCCCAAAACTTAGCAGCATAACACAATAAACACTTATTAATCTCACAGTTTTCTGTGGGTCAGAAATCTCGAAGTAGCTAAGCTCGGTGATTCTGGAACAGGGTCTCTTCTGAGGTTAGAGTCAGCCTGGACTACAGTCATCTCAAAGCCTCACTTTGTATGAAGCTCCCCTTCCAAGCCCACTAACATAGTCGTTTACTGGCCTGTGTTGTTTGTAGCCTGTTAGATGAAAGGCCTTGATTCCTTGGTACATGATGGACAAAGACCTCCTTCAGTTCCTTGTCACATCAGTCTCTCCATAGGGCAGCTCACAGCATGCCAGGTGGCTTCCCCCAAAGCAAGTGATGTAAGAGTTACATACCCAAGATGAAAGCTGCAGTCTTTATTTTAATAAACTAATCTTTGGTTGCCATATGCTTTGGAGTCACTGAGTCTGGTTCATACTCAAAGGGAAGAGTATTAAGCTTCATCTCTTGAAGGGAGGGATCTCAATTTGTGGATGTATTTTTAAAACCACCGCAGCTATATTACCATATATATAAAACTAAGTACTTAGAAGACAACTTTGTTCTTTTAATCTTTCAAACATTCTTTAAAGGTAAGGATTCAGTCTTTTACAGGCAGATTTCAAGACATGATTCTCCCTAGATAGCATCAGTTCCTTTTGTTGCATCACCATGATATATACATATATATGCATTTCAAAAATATTTCAAGGCTAAAAAAGTTACAGTTGTAGGTTGAGATCATGGGTGGAAATGGCAGTTTAATTTGTTTAAATATAAAATACTCTAAATCAGATAAGTCACTGTATTAGCCAACTCTCAGCTTTTCCTTAGAGCAATTTAAGCAACTTAGAGTTAAGGTCATTATTAGCCTTATTCAGGTTTTAGAAAAGGGGAAATGTGAGTAGATAAAAAACAAGATATGGAGGGAAATTTTTATTTAGAAAAGATAATTTGTATCTACACTGTCCATTATGGTAGTATGGCTGTTGAGTACTTGAAATGTGGCTACTACAACTGAAGAACTATATTTTTTGTTTTATAAATTTTAATTTAAAAAAGTTAAATAGTTAAAAAACTGTGTTAAATATTTTTCTGTTAAAACTATTTTGGGAGGACTACATTTTATTTCAGGCTTTGAAAAATTAGTGCCCAAGTTGAGGTGTAATGTTAGTGTGAAAAAACTCAACCAAATATCAAAGACTTGGGCCGGCCCGGTGGCGCACTGGAGAATGCGCCGCTTGGGAGCGCAGCGGCGCTCCCGCCGAGGGTTCGGATCCCATGTGGAGACCGGTTCCCGCTCACTGGCTGAGCGCGGTGCGGGTGCAACACTGAGGGTTGCAATCCCGTTGCCGGTCAGTAAAAAAGACAAAAAGGGCCAGACCGGCCCAACCCTGCGACCTCTGTGAGTCACCCTCAGCCCAGCCCCACTTGCGGGGCGAAGCCCGACTGCTCCCTGCCCGCCTGGCCCCAGCCCACCACACCAGGCTAGGCGCCCACATCAAAGCTGCCTCCATTTTCTCGGGTGGGGGTG
>NW_007733672.1:105949-106298 GCF_000696425.1 Galeopterus variegatus | reverse complement strand
AGACCTCACTGTGGTGTGGTTTACATTCAGCTGTGTAGACCGACAGTAGGAAAGACATGAAAACAATTATAGCTTGCAGTAGCTGCTCTGAGGAAAAACGATGAGGGTAGTATGTTGAGACAATGATCTTCAAGTCAGGGACAGTGTTATATAATTACCTTAACCTCTGTGTGCCTCAGTTTCCCATCTGTAAAATGGGGGTGATGATAACAGTGGCTCCCTAGGAAGACTACTGTGTGGATTTAACAAGTTAGCATGCCTGGTGACCTGAGGACGGTGCCGGGTGCGCGGCGAGGGCTGTGCTCCTGTTAGCTGTCATCATTTCTGTCCTGGGGGGTAGCGATGCCTC
>NW_007733672.1:91000-104049 GCF_000696425.1 Galeopterus variegatus | reverse complement strand
CGGGCCGGCCCTACCGGTCATCTTTTAAAAACAACAGAAAAGCCATCCCCGATCCCCATCGATCCCCATCCCTTCCCCTAACTTTATTTTCCTTCAGAACATCTCTCTTCCTACTTACGGGGTCTCTCTGTTCATTTGTTCAACATCAGTCTCCCTTAATCGTGTCGTCTGTGTTTACCGCCGTGTCCCCAGCACCAGGAACAGGCGTGGCACACAGCAGGTTCCCAGGAAGCGTGTGTGGAAGGAGGAGCCAGGCTGCTCTTCTGTCACACTTTGGCCAGGCAGGGTAGAGGGGCTGCGGCCGGCCTTCTTGAATTGGAACAGCTTTGAGAAGTGACTGGAACCTCCTCAAGACCCCGCTGACCCCTGACACTGTTGTTCCAGGCAGGTGGACACCAACACAAAAAACGTCTTTGGGCAGCCACGGTTGAGAGCATCCCTCCGAGACCTGCGGTCCCCACGGAAGAACTACAAGTCCACCATCGAGGACGACCTGAAGAAACTCATCATCATGGACAACCTGGGGCCAGAGCAGGAGAGAGACACAGGAGTACGTAGCGGCCACTGCCCCCGACTCCCCACAGAGTCAGCAACCCAGTGGCCTAGGGGAGGATGGAGAGGAGGGTGGCACTCCCTGCGGTCACTCCACCCTCTCTCCCTGAGTCCTCAGCCATCAGCATATGCCAGCCCTGTTTGGGCATCTGTAGATTCATGGCCGAGAGTCAGGGTGTCACATTAGTCAGGGAGAGAATTTCAGTTTAAACCAGCCCAGGCAGGCATGCAGGCACTTTATCCAGTACTAGAGTACCTCATGCCTCTGGGAAGACCCGGGTCTCATGTTCTTCTCCTGGAGCCAAGGAAAGAAACAGCCCCCATCCGTGCAAACTGCATGAACCAACAATGGGCAGGGGATCCCAGGGGAAGTCGAGACCCTTGTTACCCAAGAACGAGGAAGGCAGGAGCAGCGGGCACCGTGGGACTCCAGTGTTGCCTGCTTCTCTTCACCTCCTGTCCCTGCCTCCTGACTGGCCTCACCCTCGGGCAGGTGCTCTCTTGTGGGGCCCAAGGTAGCCCCTATCTCTTGGGTTAGGCCCCTCCAGCCCAGGGCACTAGGGGAAGAGAGCATTCCAACCCCAGTGGTACCCGCCGAGCCCCAGCACTGGTTCTCATCGGTCCCGCTCAGCTCGCACCAGCTCCCTGAGGGAGGCGTCCATCTCGGGCCCTCACCTGGAGCTGCAGGGTGGGGTCGGCCACAAGTTGGGGGTGGGGGAGACTTCTAGGGGAAAATTGGGGCTCTTTGATCAGCAAGGGGGCAGAGATGGATACTGGGTGGGTAAGAATTTACCACAAACGTTCGGGATGGGAAGAAACCTCTGAGGAATGTGACCATAGGTCAGGCTGTGACCTTGCCCTGCATCCCACCCCTTTCTTGGCAGCAGTCACCACAGAAGAGCCTGCAGCGGACACTATCAGATGAGAGCCTGTGCAGCGGGCGTCGGGAGCCCAGCTTTGCCAGCCCCACTGGTCTGGAGCCGGGCCTGCCCAGTGATGTGCTCTTCAGCAGCACCTGCACCTTCCCCTCCAGCACGCTGCCCGCCCGCCGCCAGCACCAGCACCCCCACCCACCTGGCGGCGGCCCCAGCACTGGCCCTGCCACCAGCAACAGCTTCCCAGAGAAGAAATGTGAGCCTGGGCACCAGGGCTGGTGTGGAAGTTACCCCAGGATTGGGAAGTGGGGGACACTTGAGAGGGGAAGTCACCTGACGGTCAAAGACTAGAGGTCATCAGTGTCAGGGTCATCGGGGTAAGGGAACTAGGATACCCATGAGCCTTGGGGAGCCTGATGGTGGAGCATCAGGGGGTGTCCTGGGGGTCATCTGGGAGTCAGGAACACCCAGGGACCAGGGTCACCAGGTACCGGGAGAGGAAGTCAGCCTTCTAGGTGTAGGCCTTAAGGATCAGGGTTTGCATTAGCTGCCCCCAGCTCCCTGAACACATGAGCCTTGGGGAGCCTGATGGTGGAGCATCAGGGGGTGTCCTGGGGGTCATCTGGGAGTCAGGAATCCCCAGGGACCAGGGTCACCAGGTACCGGGAGAGGAAGTTAGCCTTCTAGGTGTAGGCCTTAAGGATCAGGGTTTGCATTAGCTGCCCCCAGCTCCCTGAACCACACCCCCAGCCTCCCTGTTCCAGCACCAAGTAGCTTGCTTCATGCGCATTTATTTACTTACCTGACTCCCCCCCAAGTTTGCAACACTTGGGGACAAGGTGCAGGAGTATGACTTATCCACCCCTTTATTCATCCAGCAACTATTTACTGAGTATCCCCATGAACAGGGCGCCCATGCACGACACCCTCATCAGAAAGCCAGGAGCCAGCTAGAGTCGGTTGTGCCCTTGATCCACTCCATATCCTAAAGGCTCTAAAACTGAAAGGCCATATGTAAGTTTGTGCCAGGCTCAGCAAAACCCGACCTGAACGGACGTGAGGCTATTTATAGTTCTTATTTAAGCCACTTGGTATGAGTAATTTGTTTCCTTGCATGACACTGGTGTGTTGAATACAGGGTGCTGCCTGGCCTTTGGGGTGTGTGATGTAATATACAGCATCTGCACACCTTACTGTTTCACAAATCCAAACAAATCTTGAATTCAGAAGAGGGATTGTGCCCTGTATCATCTGGACGGAGCCTCTCACACACTTTTAGGGGATGGGATAGGAGACTCTGGGACTTTTTTGAGGGAGTTTATCTCCCCGCTTAAAATTCTTCCATGGTTCCCCCATCGACCTAGTATCTGCATCTATACTCCTTGCCCTGATGTTTTGGGGCTCCCACCCCAGGACCCAACCTCAGCCCCTGTACCTCATGGAACCCACCAGACTTTTCCCTCCTCAGGGCATTCCACATAGCTCTTCCCTCTGCCTGCCATGCTCTTTCCCCAGCCCTCCCCTGGGCAGCTCTGGCTTATCCATCAGGGCCCGGCTCAGTAAGCCTTGCCTGGAAGTTTCCCCCAAGCCCCAGGCTAGTCCTTTCGCCCGTCTTGAGCTCCAGAGCACCCTGGTCCTCCAATCATTGTCTGCCTCCTGCACACGTTTCTGCGCTAGGCACTGAGGATGCAGCTGTGAGCAGGTTAGAGAACACCCCCGCCCTCGTGGGATTGGCCCTTCAGTGGGAATTCCCCACACCCCCCTAAGTTTCACTGTTTGTCTCCTTCCCTTATCTCTCACCTTCGCCACTCTGTCTGGGTCTCAGGCAGGGCCTGGCACATAGAAGGCATTCCACACAGCAGGGAGCAGGTGAGAGAGGGGCCGAGCCAGAGAGTTGGTGCCCAGAGGACATAGATACAGACTTGACAGATTTGAACAACTCTCACTAGCTCTGCCTCATTCTTTCAGTCTCAGCTCAGATGCCCCATCTGCCAGGAAGCCCTGCCTCCCCCCACCAGCTCCTGTGGGACCCACAGCCCCCCAGGCTTCTCCCCTTCTATCCATCCCTGATCATTCTGCCTTATGTTTCCCCATCCAAGCCCCATATTCACTCTGGCTCTCACTGTATGAGAATGGGCCTCTCCCTAGCCAGACCGGGAGCTCCCTAACGGAAGGCCTGGGGTCATCTCAGTCACAGCTGTGACCCCAGATTAGGGCCCTCTGTCTCACAGAGCACACATACACCTCTCTGTGCCCATTTGACTCCCCCATGCCCCTGAACCAAGGACGATTCCATCTGACCTCAGCTTGACCAGGTCCTGAGCCTTTCCACCTCTCCAGAGCCCTTCCCAAGCCACATCCCAGCTGAAAAGACATGGGTAGCCCAGGCCTGGGCTTTACTCACAAAGGGTCCTTCAGGCAAAGGAGCCTCTTGCACGGTGCCACTGATCAGTTGCTCAGCAATGGCAGCTGCTCCCACAGCCCCCACCAGCTCAGCAGTGAGATGCTGACGGCTTGAGAAGAGCGTCATGGAGGCCCGGGGAGCAGGCCCTCAGTCATTCACCCCTTCAGCTAACGCTTACTGTGTGCCACTCATCCGAGAGCTAGATGGCCTGAGTTTGGGTCCCCGTCTTCCACTCACAAACGTAACCTCTCTATGCCTGTTTCTTTGACTGTAAAATATGACCGAAAATAGAGACCACCTCACCAGGTGGATAGAATCAAACAAGTGAATATATGGAAAACAATTAGCACAACATCTACTATGTAGTAAGCATTGAAAAACTACTAGCTATTCATTATTTTCTTGCTAGTATTCTATCATCTGGAGTAAGCATCTTAATTCGTCACTAGTCAGGTGTGTACCTCTGGACTAGAGAGTGAGGGTTAAAGCAGAGTATATACAACAAGGACTTTCTAAACCTCAGAAGCCACATGTGGTTGGGCTCGGAGCTGGGCCTGCATCCGACCACCCACTTCAAATCCCTGTGCTCCCGCTGGCATGTGCAAACCCAGGTGAGGCAGCTTCTTGCTCTGAGCCTTGATTTCCTCCTCCATACCAAGGGATCATAACAACACCTCCCCCGGCTAACGGTGATGTTGTAAGATGCTCCCCATAGCACACTCGGCACAGTGCCTGGCACAGTGCAAGTGCCCAGGGGACATGGAGCAGATACACTTCACTGTCAGCCAGGAACGTGGAGCCACTTCAGGCATGTTTCCTGACCTCTCTATGCCCCCTGTCCTCTGTCCCCTCCTGTTAAGGGCTGCGAGGGGTCAGCAAGCCTACGTCTGGCACTCTCAGTAGCTGCAGCAAATGCGGGTACTGGCACGAAGCTTGTGCTCTCCATCACTCCCCAAACCCTGAGTCTTCAGGGGCCTCTTTCTCTGCCTGGCATGTCATACCTGAACCCACCTGGTCTCCCATGTCCAAACACTGTCTATACACTGACTACCCAAATTTATATCTGCACCCTGGTACTCTCAGGTCCTATGGCCAGCCCTCATCCTACTGTCTCCTTGTGGTGTCTAATGGCATCTCCACTTAACACCTCTAGAAACAAGCTACTAATCCCCCACCCCCAGCCTTCTCCCTCTCAGAGCCAGCTCCATCCGGCTGTGCCCAGGCCCAACCCCTTGATGTCATCCTGCGTCCTTCTCTTTGTCTCACACCCACATCTGTTCTTCAGAAAATTCTGCTGGTTTCATCTGCAAAATAGACCCAGAATCCACCCACTTGTTCCACCACAGCCCCACTCTGGTCCTGTCCGCTGGTGTCTCCCTTGTGTATTGTCACAGCAGCCTCCTCACTGCTCCCTCCCCCCAGCACACACACACACACACACACACACACACACACACACACACACACACACAGTCTGTCTCCATGAGCCCGTCACCTCTCTGACTTCACCTCCTACCACTCTCTTCTCTCACTCATTCTGTCCCAGCAACATGGGCCTTTTCAGTGTTCCTTAAATCTGCAGGCACATCCCTGCCTCAGGGATTTTATGCTGGCTGTTCCATCTGCCAGAATGCTCTTCCCTCAGGTGTGCCCCTGGTTCACTCCCAGTCTTCAGAGCTTGGCTCACATTTCATGTCTGCATCAAGGCCTCTTCTAGCACCATGTTTAAAGTTGCACCCACACAAGCATCCAGCATTCTGGTTCCCTTATCCTGCTGGAGGTTTTCCCGGGCACTGCTGTCTTCTAATAAGCAGTATAATTATTAAGTGACTTGTCTCTCCCACGTTGTCATGCTCAGCTACTTCCCTGTCTGCACTCTCCCCACCCAGCCACCATCTCTGCCTCGGAGCTCTCGCTGGCTGATGGGCGGGACCGGCCGCTGCGGCGCCTCGATCCCGGGATGATGCCGCTGCCCGACACGGCGGCTGGCCTCGAGTGGTCCAGCCTGGTAAATGCAGCCAAGGCATACGAAGGTAGGCACCGTCCACCCAACCCTGCCAGACCCCACCCCCTGCTCTGTTCTAGAAGGATCAGTAGAGGGCCTGCCGCTTTGCAGGAGGGATACATTCAGGTTCCAGAGTCAGGGGGAGCAGGGCAAGTCCTGCCCTGTCATTTGCTCACTATGCAACCCTGGGCAAGTGTCTTTATCTCTCTGATCCCCAGTTACCATGACTACCAAGCAGGTACAGTGACTGCACCAACTGCCTGGGGCTGCAGTAAGAAGTAAATACTGTGTATAAAACATGTTAGGCCCAGAGCAAGCCCTCAACAGATAATACCTTATATTATTATTACAGTGCAAAATCGCACTGATCCAAACTAGATTTGAATTGGTTTGGCTGTGTGGTGCAGAAAACCTGAATTAACGACTTAAACACGCACGGTTTTATGTGGTAAAAATTCCTGGGGTGGGCAGTCTGGGGCTGGTGTGGGCCTTACACAAATTCATCAGGGCCCAGGCTCCTTCCAGCCACTGTGCTGCCATTTCCAGGTGCCTCACCCTCGCCATCCGAGGTGCTACTAGAGCCCTAGCCATCACGTCCAGCTCCAGCCAGCAGGAAAGAGGAGGACACATCCCTTCACTTTAAGGACACCTACTCCTACACTTAGTTCCCATTGACCAGAGCCTCATCCCACGGCCACACCTCGCTGTAGGGCAGACCAGGAAGGAAGCTATGTGCCCTGCTAAGATTTGTGATTTGTTACTACGGAAAAAGGGAAAACAGACTATGAGAGACAGCTAGCAGTCCGCCCCTTTCCTTCCCGTGTGACCTTGGGCAAGTGGCTTTACCTTTCTAAGCCTTGGTTTCATCATCTATAAAACGGGACCCATTATGATCCCTGACAAACACAAATGTATTCTTTTTTTTTTTTTATTTGAATTTACACATTGTAATTATACATGTTTATGGGGTACACAGTCTGATATTTTGATACTTATATATGTTGTATAATAATCGGGTCAGGGTAGTTAATGTATCAGTCACCTCATGCATTTATCATCAAATGTATTCTTCTGGCACATTTGTTCTCATCTTTCAGGCCATGGCTTGGCCGTCCCTCCTCCAGGAAGCCATCTCTTTTATCCCCTAGTCTGAATCAGGCACCTCGTCTGAGCTCCCACGGCCCTGACCCCTCCAGTCTGTTGCTATCTTATGATGGTTCTGTCTCCCCACTGCACCGGAAGGGCAGGACCCAGGGCTGTCTCTGTCACCACTGGGAGCCCAGCTCAGGGTCTGACACAGGGAAGGGTATTAAACCAGACCCATATGGTACGCTGCATGTTTGAGCTGGTCCACGTCAGCAGGAGGCCCTGGAGGAAGCTCCCTCCCTGATTTGCTTCCATTCATTGCCTCTGTCCCGTTCTGCAGCCTGCCTGTCCACAGGAGGAAGGCAGTCAGGCCTGCACCCTTACACTCTGGAACCACTGGGGAATGGTTACTGAGCAGTGGCTCAACACTGCAGGTAAATTTGAACCTGCAGAGGCCTGACAAGTTCAGTGTGGAAGAGCATTGCTCAGTGGCACTTCCTGGAGGAAGTGACTCCAGCCATGATGGCATGAGGGAGCATCTACTGTGAGCCAGGACTTTATCACTTTACAAACATCATCTCTTCTCAGCTCCAGTCTGAAGGATGTATTGGGACTCCCACTTAGAGATGAGGAAACTGAGGCTCGGCTATCACAAAATCACCTGGGTTCAGTCACCTGGCACATGAGGCCAGGATTTGGACCAGGACTGAACCCCCCCCTCCAGAAAAATGGGCATAGGACATTGATAACACCAAGGTCCAGGGTTCAAGCCCTGTACCAGCCAGCCGTCAAAAGAAAAACAGACTCAGATGGTTCTCACACTTTTGAAAATACCACTCAGCCTCTCTCGTAATAAGATAAATGCAAGTTGGAACTCACTGAGATACAGTTCTTCACATCTCAAAGTGCAGAGATGGAGTTTGATAGCACTGTGTGGGTGAGCAGGGGGCAAAGGGGCCCTGCCTGCATTGAGTGCAGTGTAAGCTGGGTGCAGGCCCCTGTGGAGGGCAGCTCTGCTGCACCTGCTACCAAATCTAAAATGCACTCGCCTTTGGCTGAGCAATTCTAAGTTTTTGGTAATCCTGGCGTGAGGACTGCCTTTCCTCTACGCCCGACCTAGTTGTCCATCATCATGTGGTCCATCCAAACCTGAGCAGAACTTTCCTCAGGCTGACCCACTATCCAAAGGGCCCAGGAGGGAAAGCGGGGATGATTTTGGTAAAAATGGAGCCCCATGTATTTTTTGGTTCATGTATTAGTTCCACAAACTAGATGCTGCCGGCCCCGAGGACTTCACATCCCACGTACAAGACTCGGGCTGTATTAGGCTGAGCGTTACTTGGGCCTGTGACTTCGGGAGGGAGGAGAAGGAATGGGAGCCAGCGCAAGGCCTGAAAAGTGAAGGCACCGCAGGCTCCCGAGCAAGGAGGGTGCTGGTTAACAAGGGAGCTGGAGCCTACTGTGTGTCCCTGAGGACATGTGGGTTTTTAACCCTGGATTTGGGAGCCAGGAGGTGGATATGAGGGCCTTTAGTGAGTGTCCTTTCCAAGTCTCCTCAAGATCCTCCCATCACCTTGGGCCCCAGGGGAGTCTCACAGTAGCCTGCAGGGTCTTCATTCCCTGGGTTCCCCAGAAGAGTGGGCAGGGTCTGCACTACAGCCCAGGGCTCCTTATGCCATAGGAGTATAAGGGTTGGGGGTTCTGGGAGGAATCGGGGAAAGGGTATGGGGCAGCTGGGCCATCTCCTCTCTCCCCTGGATCTCCAAGCATCCTGGGGCCAGGATGGCTGGTTCTGGGCCAGTGGGAAGCGGATGCGAGGCCTCAGGCCTCTCTGGAGACCCAGATGCCATCAGCTGTGGCACTATCATGCTCTGTCCAGACATGGCTGCTGGGAAGGGCTGGGACAGCCAGAGACCCCTGTCCCCAACACAGCCACTCCATTCACCCCAGCCTTCCTGGGAAATGTGCACCTCATGGCAGAAATCTTAGGGAGCCTGGTTGATGGCACTGATTCTTCACCCAGGCCGTGCATCAGAGTCACCTCGGGAGCGTTTCCCTTCTTTATAAAATTTATAGATGAGCCACAGAAGGTTGGGGGAAGGGAGGTGACAGTGTAGCAGAAAGGCCTGGAAGGAAACACACCAGCGTCGTGATAGCAGTTACCTCCCTGGGAGGGGAAAGGGGCCAGCGGTGGAATGGAAGTCAGGGTGGTTTCAGCTTATTGTAAGGTTCTTATTGTTTTGTTTTGTTTTGTTTTTTAATGAAGATATATGTAGGTTTTCCTGTGTAATTCAAAAGGAATTCTTAACTTTGGTAGGTGTTTTCATGGCATAGTTTTGTTTAAAAAAAAACCAAAAAACCTGATAACCAAGTTCAAGGGTTCAGATCCCCTTACCAGCCAGCTGCCAAAAAACAAAACGAAATATTTCTTCACTAGAAATACTTAGTGAAGTTTCTGCAGGTGAAATATAAAGATGTCTGTGATTTGCTTTAAAATATTCTAGAAAAAGAAAAAAAGTAAGGAGGTGGGTACATCTTGTGGTACCAGAAAGTAAGGAAATGCTGGGGGGGCGGGGGGGACGCACATAAAAAGGGACATATGAGCAAACCTGGAGAGCGAACCATGGGAACATGGCCAAATTTGGAGCAACTTAATTTGAACAACAGAATAAAAATAATATTGGATATAACCCAAAGAATAAAATCAATATCCATGAGCCAGTGCTCCCATGAGTAAATAAGTGAGTAAACAAATGGTGAATAGACAATAAGTAAAAAATAAGTGAATAGACAATCCATGGACTCTTTCTCACAGGGTGAGTCCAGTGAGTAAACCTAGAAGGAATGAGGGAAATAGAAAATCGTCGTTAGAGCAACGCCACAATAATTGTCGTAGGCAATACTACCTGATGATTGCTTAGAACTAGTGGGGAAATTTTTTAGTAGAAACAGGGCATCAAAGTATCTACCCAGAAATATTTGCGAATTATTGTGGTGGTCCACAAATTCTTTCGTACTTGTCCAAGGGTGGGGTGTAGGAAACCAGAGTGGCTGTGTGTTGAAAATTGTTGAAACTGGTGATGGGTTCCTGAGGACTCGTAACATGATTTTCTCTGTTTTGGGGCATGTTTGAAATTGTTACTATAAAAATATTTTCAAAGAGAATAAACATTAAATCCAAGATAGGAAAAAAAAAAAAAGCAGCTATAAAGGATATTATTCAGAGAATTGGAGAAAATTTGAAGATGACATATATATTACATAACATTGTGTAAATGTTAACTTTCTCGAGTATGACAGTGATGTGATGATATAGGAGGGCGTCCTTATTTTGGGGCAGAGATAAAGTGCCATGATGTTGCAGTTTACTCTCAAATGGTTAGAGGAAGAAATATACACACGCAGATAAGGAAGGAGAGAGAAAGTAAATGTGGCAAAGTGTTATCCATGGGTGGCTCTAAGCAAAGAATATTCAGGTTTTTACTGTACGGGTTTTACTTCAAGCAGAGAAATGGAAGAAGTTGAATCTGGGGAGCCTGCTCGCCCTGGGGCTCGCCCTCCCAGCCCTGGCAGGCGCCTGCACAGCCCCCTCTGCTTTGCCCCTCCACTCCTGGTGCCACCCTGTCTCCACATGGCACTTGGCACACATGGACACCTTGTTTTTAATGCCCCCAGGTATTTCATCTTCTGGCCGTGAATTCAAGGCACACCAGACCAGCCACTATTTGAGGGCACTGGGATTGTCACCAGTTCTTGCCTTTACATTAAGATAACTTACCAGTCACATTTGAAAATGCAGAGGGCTCAAGCCTGCCCCTAGAGCAGGTCACATGTCTAGGGTGGGACCCAGGAATCGTCATTTTAACTGGCAGCCCCATGTGATTTCTTTTCTCGCTTCAAGAGGCACGATATTCTCTGTCTCACTTTTCCTTTTGCTTCTGAAATTTTACAGACCTGGTCCCCCCTTCTAGGGATTTCTAGATCATGCAGACTTCCGCCGAGCATCTACCTGTCCTGTCTTCTCTGCCACGTCCTGTAGGCCAGGTCCTGCCCCCCGGAGGGAGGCTTCTTGGGGAGGAGGAGGACAAGGAGCCGGACATCTCACGTTTGTCATCTCACATGTGGCTTCTCACAGTGCAACATGTTTGACTTCACTGGCTTGGCAGAAAGTAAAATTAAAAAGAGGCAGCAAAAGTGTAAACGACACGTTCTGCCTGTACAGGGATTTAAATAGTGCATTTCACACCTGTCTGCACACCTCACAGTGCAGGGTTCTGTATACAACAATCCGCACACTATGCTTCATGGGCAGTTGAAGCAATTTCTTGAGGATAATTTTGATTGTTCATGTTTTTTGCTTCACACACTGACTTCAGAACTCAACCTCCACCGAACATGTAGGCCCACTGTGATCACAAGAAACAGGCAGTCGCAGAGCGTGCTGCTCTAGTGAGGATGGGAACAGGTGGGGCGTGGATCGTGGCGGGACCGGTGGCCCCCAGGCACACTCCTCGATTCCCTTTGCTGCTGCACTGGCCCCCACCTCCCTTTGGCAGCTGCAGGTCCCCAAGGTTCAGGTCTGTGGAGGGATGAAAGTGGTGGGAGAGACAGGAGGGCCGACTCCCTGCCTCCCTTCTCATCTGCCACAGCCCCTCTCCCCAACCCCTCCACCAAATGTGTGCACCCACAGCGCCCGGTATCTGCCTTCAAACCCCGCTCCAAGCAGGAGGGGGCTGGGAGAGTCTGCAGAGAGGAGAAGATACAGGCTGTGGGTCCTGGGTTCAAATGCCAGCACCAGCACTTGGGTGGGTGACGTCCCCTGCCTGAGACTGGGCTCCCTCCTTCCCTAGGTGGGTAACGATGTGGTGCCCTCAAAGGCCACAGTGGGCAGGGGATCTCCGTTAGATCTGGAGCCGGGTAGCCCAGGACTTCACATAGGTGGGCTCTCAGTGATGGATGGACTGTCATCATCACTGTCAGGGCTGATGTTAAAGTCCTGTCCATGAGGGCAGGCCCTTCTGTCCATATGTTCACTTACATCCTTCCTGTGCCAGGAACAGCACTGGACCTGCTAGGTGCTCAGTAGACTTTGGTGGAGCAGGTTCTTTGTATTCTGTGAATACCTGGAAAATCATGCCCCTAAATATACCCTAAAGTCATGCATGAGGCCCATCCTCAGCAGAAATGCACACCCCAGGGTGGGCCCATCCCCAGCCTTCAGCAGGCCTGGTGCACCCATGACCCCCACCCACATCCTAAGATGTGCCCTCGGCAGGTGGAGCATGGCTGGGAAGAGGGCTGGCTTCCAGCTTCCTCTCCGAGCTCCTCCTCGACGCACCCCTCAGGCCTCCAGCAAAGAAATCACTAGACTGTCAGGTACAAGAGGGGCCCATATCCTGTACTCCTCCTAGCTGGTGTGAGAGCTCCCAGGAGTTCTCCCTAGGGGCTGACCTTGTCCCCTATCTTTCCAGCGAGGAGCCACCCCTGGATCTGACAGGCAAAGTGTACCAGCTAGAGGTGATGCTGAAACAGCTGCACACGGACCTCCAGAAGGTAAGGCCTCGTGTGGCACCCGCCTCCCCATCCCACTTCCCAGGCCCTTGGAGGGGCGGCGAGGCCACTCAGCACCTGGCCCCACCCCCACTCCTTCTCTTCTGGATGTAGTCATGAGTAAAGAGTACAAAGTGATAACACCAAAGGCTAGTAAGCACACAGAGAAACTCTCATACACTCTTGGAGGGAGAGTAAATTGGTGCACCCTTTTTGGAGGGCAACTGTGCAATGTTTATCAAAAGTGTAGTTGTGTACCTTGTTGACCCAGAAGTTCCACTTGTGGGAATTTGTGAGAATTCCCAGCATGGGTACAAAAAGATCTGTGAGCAAGGATGTTCATTGCTGCACTGTTGGCAATAAAAAATCAGAGCTGGGGCCGGCCTGTGGCTCACTCGGGAGAGTGCGGTGCTGATAACACCAAGGCCACAGGTTCGGATCCTATATAGGGATGGCCGGTTAGCTCACTTGGGAGAGCATGGTGCTGACAACACCAAGTCAAGGGTTAAGATCCCCTTACCGGTCATCTTTTAAAAAAAAACAGCAGATGCGGCTGTCCATCGACAGGAACATGGTT
>NW_007733672.1:86205-90047 GCF_000696425.1 Galeopterus variegatus | reverse complement strand
AGAAACTCTCATACACTCTTGGAGGGAGAGTAAATTGGTACACCCTTTTTCGAGGGCAACTGTGCAATGTTTATCAAAAGTGTAGTTGTGTACCTTGTTGACCCAGAAGTTCCACTTGTGGGAATTTGTGAGAATTCCCAGCATGGGTACAAAAAGATCTGTGGGCAAAGATGTTCATTGCTGCACTGTTGGCAATAAAAAATCAGAGCTGGGGCCGGCCTGTGGCTCACTCGAGAGAGTGCAGTGCTGATAACACCAAGGCCACAGGTTCCGATCCTATATAGGGATGGCCGGTTGGCTCACTTGGGAGAGTGTGGTGCTGAGAACACCAAGTCAAGGGTTAAGATCCCCTTACCAGTCATCTTTTGAAAAAAAAAAACAGAGCTGATGTGGCTGTCCATCAACAGGAAAATGGTTATAGAAATCATAGGACACCCATGTGACGGAATAGTCGATGCGGCTGTCCATCAACAGGAAAATGGTTATAGAAATCATAGGACACCCATGTGACGGAATAGTCTGCAGCCAACTAAAATAATAAGAAATCTGTATATTTACTAACATGTAAACAAAGTCCAGGAACTTAAGTAAAAAACAAAGCAAGCTGCAGAATTGCTTCCTAGGGCATCACCACACTTTTTAAAAAATGCTTAGTAAACTTGAGTTGAGAGGGATATCTAGAAGGCGACATTCCAAATTGTTCTTTGTATTTATCTCTACGGTGTGAAGAATGAGGAGAAATGAGGGTGGAGGAGACTTATTTGTTGTTTATATACTTTGGGATAAAAGGCAAAAGGGCAGCAGAGTATGTGTGTGATCCTCAAGCACAGGAATCACAGGCGCCCAGGTTCAAATCCCTACCCCACTGCTTAACCTTGGACAAGCCACTGCCCTAGGATGTTACGTCATCCTGGAAGGGCGTCTCAGAAGAGTCAGGGGAGCCCGCCCCGGCAGTCCTGCGTCCACATCCCAGCTTCCCACTTGCTGTATGAGGCTTGGCTCTTCAAGAAAACAAGGATAACAACAGTCCCCAAGTCCCTGGGTGGCTGTGAAGGTGGGATGAGGTAATAACAATAGTCAGGCTGTGTTCTAAGAGCTCTACATATGTGGCCTCCGGAAAACCTCTCAACCTCCCCTTTAGAGTTGAGGGAAATGGGGACCAGAGAGGTAAAGTGACTTGCCCAAGGTTACTCAGCTGTCAAGAAGCAAAGCTGGGATTTGAACCCCTGCAGGCTGACCTTAGCAGTCCAGCTCTAACCACTGCCGAGCCAAGGCTCCAGGCCCAGGGAGCCATTCTCTGTTCTGAGCGCTCCCTGGAGTGCCCGAGCCCACCCACCTGATGCCTAGCCCTCCCGCCACACAGGAAAAGCAGGACAAGGTGGTGCTGCAATCAGAGGTGGCCAGCCTGCGGCAGAACAACCAGCGGCTGCAGGAGGAGTCGCAGGCCGCCAGCGAGCAGCTGCGCAAGTTTGCTGAGATCTTCTGCAGGGAGAAGAAGGAACTCTGAGCGGGGAGGTCACCGCACCCGCCATCCCTCAGCCCCAGCCCCTCGCTCCTTCCTTGCAGGCAGGCTGTGGGCTGCTGCTCTCCTCTGTCCCTCTGCTCGGCTCTTGGTTGCAGGTGTGACCAAGATAATTGAGCCAGTGCCCTGGCACCAACTGCCCCGCAGCCTTCCCCATGGACTCAGAAGCCCAGGGATGGGAGTGGGACCTGAGGGAGCCCTCACCAGAGCTGAGCCAGAGTCTGTTCACGGTCCTCAAGCCCCAGAGGGCAACATGGTCTCAGGCCTCCCTCCAAGCCACCCATCTGTGGTGTCTGTGAGCTGAGCCATGCCCACACTGCCCCTGGGGTCCCCTGCTATCCCCATCTGGCCATCAGAAGCTGTAGGAAGGGGGAGAAGGAGTCAGTCTTTAAACCTCACAGCTCCAGGAGTTCACAAACCAGGTTTCTTCACCACATACAACAACGTGGCTTTCAGGGCCAATCCCCCTGCGTGAAAAATACAGTGTGAAACCAGCCCTTTCTTCCCCCACACCCCGGGGAGGTGAGGGCTCCCGGGTCCCCAGCGTGCTAGCTCCGAAAAATACCAACATCATCCCCTCTCATCCCCCTCCTTCCACAAAGCAGTCAGGAGCACTTTCTTAAGAGTTTAAATTATTTTCTTAGGGGCCCCAGGATAGATAGAGTAAATCCCAGCATCCAGAGTCAACTTCTTTGAGAGAGAAACTCTATTTCTACAATCAGGACAGTTTATACAATCTTTTTCTATCAGTTCCTCTCTCATCAGAGGCCACAGCGCCTGGGCCTGGGGCCCACAGGCCCTTCCACCTTAGAGCTCCTGACCTGGCCGGGCCCCAGGGCCCCAGCGGTGGAGCTGCCACAGCAGCCCCTCCCCGCCCACCTTCCCCAGCACGACCTAGCCCTGACCAGCAGCTCCAGAGCCCTCAGGACAGGGCTGGAGAAAAACAGCCTTCATCTCCTCATCTGGTTTTCTTTTCCTTTGCAAGTCTCCCAGCCCATCTTGCAGGCCCCCAGCGGTGGCGACACCCTCACTGTGCTCCCTGGGGAGCACATCGCCGTGCAAACCCCAAGAGACACTGGTTCTCTAAAGGCAATAAGGGGCAGCTCGCCAGGCAGTCAAGCTGGTGTGGTACTATGCTGTTCACCCAGGAAACAGTTTCTTTTTTTCCTTCTTTAAAAACAAAATATATATATATATATATTTATTTTTTCATGTAGAGTTGCGCCAGAACAAGTCTGTATGGCCACAGTCTGTGGATTCCCCCATCCTCAAGCTGAGGATTGAGACGTGTCCCATGGGCCGGGGTCGGTCAGGGTGGGCAGGCAGGCAGCTTCCCTTTTTAGGAGGCACCAGGCAGGGAGGAGTTAGCGTTGTGGGCCTGGCTCAGAGCGATGCACTCAGCGCTCAGAGCCAGAGCCAGGCAACCCAGCCCTCGTCCAGCGATCCCGCTGCCTCTCTTTGGGGCCAGGCACCCCAGGGAAGGGGGCTCTGGGGACTGTATAAGGCGCAGGCAGTCAGGGAGGTGCCAGGCTGGGTGGGTGGGGGTGAGAGAAGAGAGTGCTCATGGTGTCTCCCTGCGATGGGCCTCTGCCCACCCACCCCCAGCAGCTCCACAGCCCTGAGAAGAAAACCTCAGCCCCGCCACCTCCTCTCCCTGCACTGGGGGTGTGAGGCGGGCACCGCCGAGGCCGAGCCTGCTCAGCAGCCGTCCTCAGCCCTGGCCAGCTACTGTGACGTCTCTCCTTCCCTGATTCCCTTTTCTGGGGGGTTCTCCTGTCCCCCACCCCACTCCTGCCCTCAGACCCTAACCTGGAACCTTTTTTTTTTTAGTTGTCTCCTCATATCTTCAGATCATTCGAATCATTTCGGGGACCTAATCATGTACATTGACAAGTGTAAATTATGACTTTTGGTTTTGTTTTCTGTTATTTTTAAAGGATTTCTGCAAAACAAATTTGTTTAATTTAAGTAAGGTTGGTATTCTGTCTGATGGCTGAAGATAGCAGCAGAGGTTTTCTTTTTCATATGTTGATTTGTTTCATTTGGATTTTTATTATTATTCTTTGTCTTTTTTTTTTTTTTTCCATCCCTGTCTTGAGATTTTCTGGCATGTTTCCGGAGGTTTCAAAGGAAATAAATGTTTCATAGAAATGGCTTGTGTGTTCACTAGCTGGGCAGCTGCCTGGAGTCACTGACGAGGGTGTGGTCCAATGTCAGCTCCCCTCCTCCTGTCCCCTGTCCCAGACACCCATCACCACCCACCCATACACACACACACACACACACACACACACACACACACACACACACACACACACAC
>NW_007733672.1:83148-85824 GCF_000696425.1 Galeopterus variegatus | reverse complement strand
CAACACTCTCACACACACACACACACACACACACACACACACACACACACACACACACACACACGACCACTCTACACACTTCCCTGAGAACCAGGGGACACCAGCCTTGCAAACTTCTTTTCCTTGAAAACCGAAGGACAAATCCATCACTCAGAATGTAAAATGTCTTTAAGTTAAAAAAAGAGTACGTTTCTACCTCAGAAGTCACATACTAGAGGCTTGAAAGCCAGACCTGGCCCACGGAGTTGTGTTGGTTTTAGAAATAGTGGCCAACTTTTGAAAATCTGGAGATTGCCCATAAAGAAAGTTGGGTTTCCTTTGCAGCAAAACTCACAGGGAGCCCCAGGCCACACCCCTCCCAGCACTGGCCACTGTGGCTGCATTTGGGACATTTCTGCGCTTCGTTCTGTGTGTGTGGGACTAGACCTCCCTCTGCCAGTCGGCTGGTGGGTAGTTTGGGGTAGAAAGCAGCCCCCGCTTCCCGGCCAGCCGGGGGAAGCACAGCCCCGGCCTCCCTTCTCCACCTCTCAGCCTAGTGCAGGCCCTGAGGGCATCAGGTGTTGCAGAAGGGTGCTGACACACACCCTGTGACCGTCAGCCATGCGTCAGGCCTTCCCGGGTTCTTCTAGCTGTGGAAGGAACATAAACTCATGGCCCCAGATCTGCATCTGGCCTGGTGAACACTTGAAGTTTGTCTGGGAATCAGGGTCAAACTGATCCCGAATCGGGAAATACCATGTGAAAATCCCAAGGCCTGGCCCCTGTGGGAAGTCTAGACCCAGCTCCGCGTGGATCTGAGCAGCAGCCCAACCTCTTTCGATAGGCTGGCCAAGTGGCAGGGACTTTCTGACCCTCCTCACCCATTTACCTGTCATGAGTTTTCCATCTCTGAGCTCAAACCCCATGATTCTCTGACTCAGGCCCGCCCCTCTCCCACCCCACCCAAATATCTTTGTCAAAAGGCGTGGGGATTACATCCAGAGGAGAACCAGCCATCCCACGTCTCCTAAAAATTCTGGAGTTCTCCAGACACTCTCCCTGTCTCCACCCTCCTTGAGGCCCCATCCTCAAGCCGCGCTGCCCAACCCCCACTGACGCGGGTGGCGGGAGGGACACCACGGGACGAGCTGCTCTCACATGCTCTCCTGGCGCCTGTGGGACACACCCGCAGCGTCCAGCACCCTGGCGACTCTCACGCGCACGCCAGCCCCTGGCCACGCCGCAGCTGTGCCGCTGGGCCCATCCCCGTCTTGCCTCAGTTTCCAGCCTCCTGTGCCTCCGCTGGGCCCTCCCCCAGTCTCCCCTCTGCCTGCCCCCGTGTCAGCCTCTCTGCTCACCCACTCTCCAAATCCCTTCATACCTTTGGCTCTCTACAGATGATGGTTTCCCTAACTTCTGTGTGTCCGTCCCCCTCACCTCAGTTGTTCTGGGACTTTGCCTGTGTCCCCGGATCCTAGCGCTGTGTCTCTCTCTCTCTCCAACGTGCCTCCCCTTGCTCTCTCCTAATTCATGTTTCCTGGTTTTCTGCCTCCCCCCGCCAAGCATCTCCTCTGCTTCCCTCCAGATCACTGTCTGCTTCCTCCATCTCTCCCCGTGTGCTTGTTAGTTTTGTTACTGTTATTTCTTCCCCCTACTAAATCTCAGTCTCTCCTGTCCCTTCCTCTCTCCCGGCCCTCTTCCCCCTACGATTCCTGTGCTCCTCCTCATGTTTCTCTTTTTTCTGATCTCTCCTACTCTGGTTCTGATTCTCTCAATAAATTGGTGACGCTCATAATCTCATTCTCTCTCCTGTGGTGTCTGTGTCCTGGTTCTCCCTGTATCTAGTGTATTTCCTCCCGTCCTCCCCTAACTTCTTTCTTCTTCGCCCCTTCCCCACTGCTCTTTGCTCAATATCTAGGTCAGGGAGCCCCAGGTGATGTCCAGGCCTGGGATGACACCTCCTGACATCCCTGCTCCCCTCCCTAGCCCGGGAGGCACCGGCCGTCTTCCTCTTTCCACCCCTTCCCTTCCCCCAGGCCCCAGCGCCCGCCTCCCTCCTCACCGCCTCCCGCCGCAGCTGCAGCAGCCCGTTGCCAGGGCAACCACAGCTGGCTGGGCGGGAGCCCCCTCCACCCCATCCCCCTTCTCCTCCTTTCCGGCTAGGCGGGAGGAGCTGGGACAAAGCCAGAGAGGCAGGGTACGCGGGGAGGAGGTAGATGGAGGTAGGGGCCAGCTCAGTTGCTTCGCTTCTCCCCCAAAGAGGCCCCCTCTCCCCTTCTTGGTGATGCCCCAAACCAGGCTGGAGAACGAGGCAGTTGTGGGCAGAGGGGTCAGGCCCAGTTTAATACACAGAACAAGTTAATTCACAGCAGAGGCAGGCAATAAAGGAGACTTGTTTACAAGGGGGGGGCACTCCTGGATTGGGGGAGATGCCCCAAACCCACCCCCCCACACACTTGCAGTCTCAATTTCCCTTTTTTAAAACCCGAACAACAAACACACACAACCACAAGAAACAACCACGCCCCCTCGCTACCCCCAAAATGGCCAGCGAGGGTGGCGGGGGCAGCCCGGCCTGGCCGGGTGGGGAAGAGGGCGGGAGAGGAGGAAAAAACGAGTTCATTGCAGAGTCTGTGCTTCTCATCCCAGCAGGCGCTGGGCAGGGGCCCGCCTCGCCCCACTGGCAGCCACTGCCAG
>NW_007733672.1:78343-82148 GCF_000696425.1 Galeopterus variegatus | reverse complement strand
CTGGCAGCCACTGCCAGCAGGGGGGTGGGCACGGGGTGGGGCTCTGGAAAGTGGGGGGCAGGAGCAGAGTTCAAAACCATAGTTCACATCATGCAGTATCCACGGTGGGCACCAGAGGGGAAAAGGGATGGACACCATGCCCAGCCACCCTGGGCACAAGGGGGAATGGTGCCCAGCCTGGGTGGGGAGGCAGGACGGCTGCGACTCCAGAAACTGGGGGAGGGGCGCCAGGCAGGAAGCTGGCGTGGACTGGTGCCCAGTGGATGCTCTCAGCAGCGCCCCCTCCACCCGGCCAGGCCTTATAGGACTCTTCGTATATATTAATTTCTTTTCTTTTTTTTTTTTTTAACTTTTTGTCTTTTTCTTTAGAAAAAGGCTCTGTCCATGCCCCTGGCTGGCATCCACCACCCCCCATGCCCGCCAAGAGGCGGGGTATGGCTTTGAGGGGAGTAGAAGCCCCTGGTGCCCATTTGCCAAGGGATAGGAAGGAGGGAGGGAGGGGGAGGGGCACTGCTGGGCCCCCCAACCCACAGGGCAAACATTCCACTTGCACGGAGGGGAAGGGTGGCCCTGCCCCCTCTCTGGCTTCCCCCCTCCCCCTACCACTGTGGGGCATTAAGGGTGGGGCAAGTGTGGAGGAGCTCAGGCAGGTTGGCAAGCAGCACCCTCAAGGTCCAGGTGAGGCAGAGCCAGGCCTAGGTGAGGGTGATGTAGGCAGAGGCTTTTTCTTTCAGGTGCCGAAGGCAGAGGTGACAACTCCAGCTCCCTGCAGGGGCAGCCAGAGGACAGTGAGTGAAGCCCTGGAGTGGGCAGGTTTGCCCCAACCCCTTCCCATCCAGAAGACATGCTCTTTACCAACAGGAAGACACCTTTCCATTCCTCCCACCCACATCTATGCCCACCTCTTCTCTTACCTTCTGGGGGCTCTGCCATGGGAGGACTCAGGCAATACATGTGGTAACCCCGATCGCAGTCATCACAAAACAGCAGCTGGTCCTGGGGGGTGAGACCCGCCCAGCTGGCACCCTGGGGGCACGGGCACCAGAAACCGGGGTGGGGGGCTGGGGCAGGGGCCAGGTCAAAAGGGCTGGGGGAGGTGGTCCCTTCCAAGAGGAGAGGATTCTAAGAAGGTCTTTTCCTTATGGAATCTTTGCAGAACACTGCCTAGCCAAGCAGAAACACCCTGAGGTCTGTCAGTTTGCAATTTGTAGTCTGGGTTGTATAAGAATCTGGAATGCTTTAAATGATACTAAGATGATTTGATGCCAGCTCTGGAAGCAAAGGACGTGGGTTCAGATCCCAGCTCTACCCTTTTCCTAGTCAGAGAGATGACGAGTATAAAGGGCTGGGCTCAATTAATGGACACTAGCAATAATAATATGCATGTTACCATGCTCACCAGGGCAGGGCTCAGGGAACGACTTTAGGCTCGACTGGCAAAGGTGGAGGTGCCGGGTGGGGAGGGCAGCTAGAGCATGTCCCGGGGGAGGCACTCACGTCGTTCTCTGAGGTGCCACACAGGCTGCAGGACTTGCACTCAATGCACTGCCAGCGGTAGGTCCTCACGGCCGCCGTCATGTTCACCGTGAACTGTAAACACGAGGGGTGTCCTGGGGGCCAAGGGGCAGGGATGTGGTTAGGGGTCATCACACCCCTGCTGTGTACTGACCCCTGGGGAAGAAGTGGCTCAGCCCCACCCCTGGCTCCTAAGGCTGGGATGAGCTTCTGTGGTCCACAGCCTGACTCTCATGCCTGGCCAAGGTGCCCAGCAACCACATGGCAAGCGGCTGCACCGGGGCCACCTCAGTCTCCTGCCCGGCCGCCATGGCAACCACACTCTGCTCCCCAGAATACCATGGCAACCACATTCCATTACCACAGTGCTGTGGCAACCACTTTCTACCACCCACAACACCGTGGCAACCACATTCTGTTAACCACTGTGCTGAGACAGCCACATTCCATTACCCACTGCAGAATGGCCAACCAAGTCTGTTAACCACAGGAACGTGGCAACCACAGGAACGTGGCAACCACATTCTCCCAGCCATGCTGCTATGGCAACTACTTTCTTCAACGGGTGCTTACACCTTGGTTTCAGGGAACTAAAGCCCACTGCACGTGATGCCCCAGCAATCAAACTGTTACTGACAGTACTGTGCAATGCCAACCTATTAGTCATGCCACTACCCCGCTGCAGACACACGCAGCCACCATCCACGGTATCTGACACAGCCACTACCCACGGTGCCCAACACCTGCACCCACTACCCCAGTGCCATAGCAACTCCATTCCATTATACCAAATTGCCATGATAACCATATTTCACTATCCATGATACTATGACAACCACAATCATTACCCACTGTGCTGAGGCAACCGCAGCCTGTTACCCACAGTCCACCATGGGAAACCACATTCTATTAACCACAATTCTTCATCAAGCACATCCTTTTACCCACAGTACCCAGGCAGCAGTCATCCACTGTTCACATATCACTGTCCGCTACCCACAGCATGCCTTGGCACCTTCTCTCACGACTCTCCATGCCGTGGTAAGCACATGCCACTACTCATAATGCCCTGACAACCACATTCCAATATCCCCAAAGCCTCACTGACCCCACTCAGTGTCCCACAATCCTTAGCAGTTGAGTCGCTTCTCTGACTCTGGCCATGCACGGTGCTCCTGTCGTGCTCTGGGTTCCCACAGTCCTCACTCCCCTGCCTCCCATCCGCCAGGTAGATCCTGGACGTCCTCTCCACACGGCCTCCAGAAACCTCAGATGGGGGTGTCACCTGATCGCCCACAGTCTGCACAGGAGATGAGGTCCTCAGGACACCCTGTCTTCTTGGAGCCGCCCAGGCAGAAGTCACAGTAGCCATTGGGGATGACAGTGCCATCAGGTGCCTTCTTGGCTGAAAGACAGCAGGCAGTATTGGCACGGAGCAGGCAGGGGCACCCAGAGATTGTTGCAGAATAGGAGCGGGGGGAGGCATCCCTACCTGTGTGTTTCCTTTGTGCCTCAGGGACCCAGGCCAATTCTTTGTAAAACTCTAGGGGTGGGGGGACAGACAGAGGGGCTCTCACCACAGGCAAGGCTCCACCCTGCCCCCAGCCTCGGCCCCGGGGGTGGACCCCTCTGTCTAGGCATGGGGGACGTGGGGAGAGAGAGTAGCTACCTCCAACTGTGGCCGGTAGCAAAAGGGAGTTAGGGACAGGGGCACAAATGATTCTCACCAGGACCCCCAACTCTTTAAGGCAACTGATATGTCCTCTTTATTGGGTAAAATGTGGTAAATACAGCTTTAGGAAGGGCCCCCTGCCTCCCTTCTCATATATATGTCTACCAGCCAGACACCCTAACGAAGCCCCGATGGGATAAAAATTCAGTAGACACCACTGGCCAGGATCTGGTACGGAAACACTCAGAAGAAAAATTCTGAACACGGAGGTGCCAGCGTGTGTGGTGGGCATGGGATGAAGAGACTCGCCCTCTCCCTCCCAAGATGGTTGGGAAAACAGTCTCTCCACAGGCTGAGCCTCCCCCTTCCCCCATCCCTCAGCCGTCAGGGTTGGCATGGGATTGGCACGGGCGGACGCCATGGGCTCCTGGGCCACAGAACCTGCCCCTTGGCCAAAGCTTAGCAGAGAAGGGAGAAAAGGAGGCAGGGAGGGAGGGGTCTTCTAGCACCCCCCCCCCCCAAGCTGTAATTTAAACAAGAAATCAGACCCAGAAATATTACTCCTGGCCAGGAGCAAGGTGGGGGTGGGGGGTGAGAGAGAGAGAGAGAGAGAGAGAG
>NW_007733672.1:73382-78149 GCF_000696425.1 Galeopterus variegatus | reverse complement strand
CCCCAGGCTCCTCAGGCCCCCTCCCAGGGCCCCTCGGTCCCCGCCCCCCGCCTGCTCACGTTTGTGGTTGTTCTTCCGGTGGAAGGGCAGGGCGTGGCGCTCGGGGTTGTCCTCCCCCTCCTCCTCGGCCAGGTGGGTGTGGGTGTAGTGGTAGCTGAGGCCCGGCCGGTTCTTATACCGTTTCCCGCAGACTGGAGAGCGAGGGCGGGAGGCCCGGTCAGCCCCTTCCGGCCCACGCCGCCTCCACCCTGGCCTCCAGGATCGCGTCTCCCCCTCTGCCAGAGACCTGAACACCCCCAACCAGGGGCCAGAACAGAAGGCAGGGGGCCACACGGGGAGAGGTCTCTGAGCCCCACTCTTTCCCCTTCTTCAGAAGGACTCACTATCACAGACATACGGCTTGTCTCGGTCCTCCAGGGAAGCGGTGTCTTGACGTTTCCGGAGACCCCCGATGCCATATGCCTGGGAAAAGAGTCAGGATCGAGGGGCCAAATAAGTGGGAAACAGAAAATTTTCATCATGTGAACTTGAAAGTCCCATTGCAGCTGTGCAAACTTCCTAGCTGTGGGGCCTTGAACCTCTCTGACGTTCAGTTTCCTCATCTGAAGTACTGGTCTGAAGATAGTTCTAATCCACTCTATAATCTGTTTTGCAAATGGCTTTATCTGTGTGAGCCTCGGTTTCCTCATCTGGAAAATGGGTATAAAATACCCTACCCCTTCGGTCTGCTCTGGGGATTGAATGAGGTCAAACTTGTGGCAGAGTCTGACCATTGCGATGCTCAATAAATTGGATCTGTCATTAAGGAGAGTGGGGATGGGAAGCTTTGGGGTGATACCTTTCCTTTGGCCCTGTTCTTCCTCCTGGGAATGTCATCGTCCAAGTCTTCCACCTCGAGATCATGCGGAAACTCTAGCAACTGCTGTTTCTGGGCACCAGGAGAAGGGAGATTGAGGTCAAGAAAGTAGGGGGCACTGATCTGGTTCTGGGCAGAACTGAGATTGGGGGTGGGAGGGCAAGTCAGGAGGTCTTCTAAAAAGAGAGGAGATCTGAGAGGATAGAGATTTGGGATGCCCAAAGGCCCCAGGGAGCCAGACGAGGTTTTATTATTTATTTGTTTATCTATTTAAAGATGACCGGTAAGGGGATCTTAACCCTTGACTTGGTGTTGTCAGCACCACGCTCTCCCAAGTGAGCCAACCAGCCATGCCTATATGGGATCCGAACCCGTGGCCTTGGTGTTATCAGCACCACACTCTCCCGAGTGAGCCACGGGCCGGCCCTAAGAGGAGGTTTTACAGCAGGAACATGATGTGCCCGGCAGGCAGCAGGGGTGAGAGGAGGACTTGCAGCTGCAGTGCCCTGGGGGCAGCCCTACCTGACAGTCCATAATGGTCTCCTCCTCCTTCAGCTCAATCTTCTTCTCTCCTGTCTCAGCACACAGTAGAGCCTCGAGGACCGGCCCTTCCGGGAGGCCGCCCTCCTTCTTCAGGGGTGCCTCACAGTCTGGGGACAGGGCCATGGGGGAGTCAAGTGGGGAAGTTGTCCCTAAAGGACTCTTCAAACTTCCAGGAGGGGGGACCACATTCTTTGTGGGAGGGAAGAGACTTTCTCACATTCAACTAGCCACAGACACAAGAATTTAACCACACACACTGGAAAGGACGCCCAGCCCCTGGGGAAGACACAGCCACACCTCAGATCCACTCGGACACGCTTAGGAGGAGACATGGCCAGAACCTTGGATACACCCAGAAATCCTTGGAGAAAGACACAGACCACCAGACACACTCAGACCTACAGGAGAGACACAGATTCTTATAGACACTTAGATCCACATGGGGGAGACCCCATTCAGACCCTCAGGTACACCCAGACAAATATGGATAGATACAAACACTCAAATAGGATACACATGAACATACACAGGGGAGATACAGACAGATCATCTGAAATAGATACACAAAGCAAGAGACATAACCAGACTCTCAGATCCTAGACACACAGAAGAGACACAGCCAGACCCTTGGTACACCTGGACACATGGGGAGACTTATCCAGACCCTTGGATACACCCAGAGACACTCAGAAAGAGACCATTAGACCAGCACGTATACCTAGACCCACATGGGAAGACATAGCCAGACCCTACGATACACCTGGACCATATGGGAGAGATACAGGTGCACCCAGGGAGAATCACATGGTGGACACACACACACGCACACACACACACACACGAGAGATACAGACAGTCCCTCTGTACGTATGAAGCAGTCAGACACGCAGGAAGGACACAGCCAGGTGGGCACTCTACTACTCCTGGATACATACAGACCCATGGATACACCTGGATAGGGGAAGATAAACAGCCAGTGACACTGATATTCCTGGACATATTCAAGAAGTGGTAAGTCCAGACACTTTGACGGACCAGCACACACGTGCAGAAATACACCCAGTACACCAGACACTAACGGGAAGAGATTCTCCCAGATACTCCAAAGCATCTGGACCCTCACAGGAAGAGAGAGCCAGATGCCCTGACATACCCAGACAAACGCAAGAAGAAAGTAACCTTCTAATATACTTGGAAACACCTGGAAGGAGACACAAACACTCAGCTGCAAATGGAAGGAGTCACACAAGACATTCTGACACATCCAGACACACGCAGGGAGATAAAGAGTTGGACACTGTCAGGCACCCACAGAAATACAACCAGCCACTCTGATACATCCCAGCTCACGGAGGAGGAGATATGGTCGGAGACCCAATACACCTAGACACACCTAATAGATAGCACTGTGTCCTCCAATACACCTGGGTGCCTGAGCCCACGCAGGAGGAGATACAGTCGGAAGCTCAGTGACTCAGAGAAAACTAGAGTCTCTGGAATACACACCTAAGACACACATGGGCAGACACACAGCCAGCCTTTCAGACACTGGCGAGAAGGAAGATAAAGGCGATGCTCAGACACACACTTATCAGCGTCTGCTGGGGGCATTGATGGGGCCACAGCAGGCACAGGGACGCAGCTCCACTCACCGATCTTGTACTCGCAGGGCCGGAGTCTGGGGTCCTCCAGGATATTGAGTCTCCGCTTCTTCCTCCAGCAGCGGGCGGGATAGGTGTAGATCTGTCCCGGGGCCAACCCTGCAGAGAGAAGGGCAGTAAGCACGCGGCGCTGAAGCCGCGGCCCCGCCCCAGCCCGCGCTGCCGGCGGGTACCAGGCCCGCGGTGGGTCTTCTCCATCCAGATGTAGCAGTTGTTCTGGGCCACGCCGGTCTGCGAGTCGAGGAACGGCAGGCGCAGGCTGCGCTCGGCGCACAGGCGCGCGTTGTAGCTGCGGCAGTGCTCGATGGCCTCGCGGTAGAAGTCCTCGCCTAGGCTGCGAGGGGCGGGCGACCGGGCGGGCGGCTGTCAGCAAGGGCGATCGCCCCTGGTCGCCCAGCAGCCCTCCCCCAGCTCGCCCGCCGGCCTGGGGTCGGAGATAGGTGGGGCCGCCCCTCCAACCTCACCTCTCCCCTCCTGCTCCTCCTGGACCCAGGGTCGGGGAGGGGGTAGGGCCCAGGGGACCCCAACCTGGGACTCGGACCTCAAGCTGAGAAGTAGATACACACCATATAGAAAGACAAAAACACACCGAGACCCATCCGTACAAGAACATATCCAAACACGTAACAGAAACAGATCACACATAGGCAAACGGAATTCACACACAAAGAGACATATCCCAATACTCACAAAGAAACAGACAAATCTCACACGTGCACACACACAAATATCTACTGAAAAACACAAATGTTCAAAGTTACATAGTGTAGAAACGAACAGATCACACAAATATCCATGCACAAATACACAGCACATATCCAAAGACACACAACATAAACAAATCACCCACACAAAGACACAACATGGAACCAAATCACACCACACACACATACACACGCATTCACGCATCCAAAGACACCCACAGACACACAAATGTCAAAAGACAAGAAACTATAGAAACAAACTACCCACATATGCACTTACACATATATCCAAATATACAACACAAATCACATACAAAATATACAGGCACACAATACAAATAAATCACACGATTCACACAGGTGCACACACATTTACAAAGATACACAACATAGAAACCTACATCTAAAATATCACATATCCAAACACACACAGACACATACATAAAACATAGAAACAGTCAAATCCACATGTATTCACACAAAAGTTTACACACAAATGCATACACACCTGCATATCTAAAGACAGAGAACACAGACAAATGATGCACACATAGTTCCAGAGGACACGTACACGCACTCAAAGACCCAGATATCCAAAGATATCTACTATAGAATAAAAGAAACCCTACACATACCCAGACATCCAAAAAACCAAAAACAGAAGTGACAAACACACTCCACATCCCAAGACAAAGGTAGTGTGGACTTCACTCGAGTTTACCAAGGCCCCCTGCCTCCCCAGGCCATTTCACCCTCTCCCAAATTCGGGGGTCGTGGGACGGGGGCGATGACCCCCTTCCCCGAACAGGATCCGGAATCGCCCCACGCCCTCCCCCTCTCCAGGAGCAGCGCGTTGGGCACCATCCTCGCCAGAGACCCATAGTCGCACACGCTCGCACCCCCGCACACGGTGACAGCCCCCCAGACGCCCCATCGGCCCCACCCCCAGCCGCCACACACACACACACATGCCTGCGCGGACCCGCCCGCGCGCCCTCCCCCG
>NW_007733672.1:68727-72912 GCF_000696425.1 Galeopterus variegatus | reverse complement strand
CACCACCTCAGGGGGCCGGGGATGACCGTGGCCATCTTGCTCCCCGGGTCCTGCCCCCAGCAGGTCCCCGGCGGGTCGGTCCTCCCAGCGGTCGGGCGGGCGCTGAGGCCGCCCATCCATTCATTCCCGGGGGGCGGGAGCACGCGGGCCGCAGCCAATCACGGCCGCGGGGCGGGCCCGCCCGGGACATGCCGGGAGTGGTAGTCCCAGGCCACTGGGGGCCCCGCCGGACCCCGCGGGGACGTGGGTGGGCGGAGTGCGGAGGTAGCGCCCAGGGAGCACGCACGGCCCCTGGCGCGCGCGTTTGCTCGTCCGCGAGTGTGGCCTCACGTGCGCACACTCCCATGGGCAGCCCCGCACTCGCGCGCCCACACGTGGCAGCTCGCACGCGCACCCACGCATCTACTCACAGCCCCCCACGCTCCCACTCGCACCCCTCGCGGACTCATGCGGCTGCGCGCGCTTCCTTACGAGACACTGAGGAACGGCCCGCGGGGCCCACACAGGCTCCTCGCCGGCGTGCCCGCGCGTCCGCCCGCCCGCCCCGCCCCAGTCCCGGCTCCAGGAACCCCCCATGTCCCGCTCGGGGCTGCCTCTCCCCGCAGCCACTCTCTCAGTCGCCCCGCCCTGCTCAGCTCCTCCCGCAGGCCCGACAGCAGCAGTGCTGGTCGGGAGCCGCAGCCACCCCTCCTGGGTTCAACTCCTAGCTCCGCCACTTGCGGCCATGTGACGTTGAGCAAACGCCTTAACCTCTCTGGGCTTCTGTTTCCTCATCTGTAAAACGAGGATGATGCCTCGCTGGATTGTTGTGAGGATTAAATGAGTAAATACGGGTAAAGCGTTTTAAAAGGAACCTGGCAGGTGCTCAGTCAATTCATTTATTCCACAAAGAGGATCTGACATGTACTAAGATGTAAAATGGTGATAGCTAACCGTTATTAGAAGGAATAATGCCTGCATATAGTAGACTCTCAAGAAATACGAGGTACAGGGACACTTGAAAAAGGGCCTCAGAAAAGCAGCCACATCGGGCCGGCCCGTGGCTCACTCGGGAGAGTGCGGTGCTGATAACACCAAGGCCACGGGTTCGGATCCCCTATAGGGATGGCTGGTTTGCTCACTGGCTGAGCGTGGTGCTGACAACACCAAGTCAATGGTTGAGATCCCCTTACCGGTCATCTTTAAAAAAAAAAAAAAAAGTTCACGGAAAGATTAGTATCACCTTTCAATTCTCTTTTTCTGTGAACTTTTTGAAATACCCTCGTATTTGTTGAATGAGTAAACATACTGGGCACCCATCAGGTGCCAGGCACAGTTCTCTCTGGGACGATACTCTTATTATCCCCATTTTCCAGAAAAGCAATCTGAAGCGCAGGCAGGGGATCTCACAGGCCCTCAGCCCTGCCACTGTTTGAAGGTGGGACTGAGGGAGGGGTCACACACCCAGACGTCCATCCCAAAGTGGGCCTTACCTCCGTCTCCCACTGTTACCCTCACCGACTCCACCTTGAGGGGTCCCCGGAGAGTGAGCTGCCCCACTGAGTTACACACACACTCACCGGTTCTCCTCCCTTCAGAGTTAGCACTCTGGTTTGAGTGGCTGCATGAATTAATACGCCCACAGACGCCCTCCTCCACCAGAGGGCCCTCCAGCAGACAGAAGCATGCTAGCCTTCCCCTGTTTGTCACTTGGCCCCCCATACCCCCGTGAGAGAAACCCACTAAAGGCCTTCCACACTCATGGTCACTTCTACACACACACACACACACACCTCTCTAGTTTTAGACCCCTTCCACAAACTCCCCCCATCTAAGCCAGGTAAGGCCTTGACCTGCCCCCCCCCTCCCAATCCCCTGACGGGAGGCAGGTTTCCGATTCACATTTGGCCCAGAGTGGTGTCAAGGGGATTAAGTGAGAGACGCTGGCATCCCCACGTTCACTCTGGCCTCCAATCCCCTATAGTGACCACCCTGTACCTCACCTATGGTAAGCCCTGCCCCCAGACCCACAGCTCAGCTTTAGAGGGTGCCTTTGCCACCTTCCTCTCTCACTTCCCACCATCCTCACAGACCCTATTACACCTGCTCCCCACACCTCTAGCCTCAGACACACCTGCTCACTCCGGCCCCACCCCAGAACCTGCGCATCAATTTGATCAAGTGGAGCCTGAGTGCAGACATTTGATTACCTCCCCAGGGGCCCTTGTTCTCCAGCAGGACTTGAACCCACAGACCCAGGCTGACAGTTCCAGAGAGCTCTCCCTCCCTTTCCTTACCCCTAGTACCCTTCACAGACCCCGTCCCTCGCACACTCTTCTACACACTTGGTCCCCCAGACCTCTCCCCTGCCCAGACCCCTATCCCCAACCCCTAGTGCCCTACGTGGGAGATGACCCACAATAGAAATCAATATTGGGAAATAAGTGTCGATACTACTATTACTAAGCACTACATTCAGTTGGGGTCAGGCTCTGTACTAAACGCTTTACAAAGACCGCCTTACTTAAGCCTCACAACAGCCCCATGAGTAGTAAGAGCTGTTGCACTTCCCAATTCACTGACGGTAAAACCGAGGCTCAGAGGGGGAAATTAATGGCTCCAGCTGGGGTTTGAATCCAGACAGTCAGAACTGAAGGCTGCACTCTCCAGCCTCCCACTCCCAGGGGGATTTGACTCTCATGTTATTTCAGGAGCAAGTGAGTGCCAACCTCACCCCCGCAGGCCCCTGGGAAGGTGAGAGCAAAGAGGGGCACAGGTCCTCCCGCGCCAATCTGTCTGCCTCCAGCCCCTGCCAGGGGCTGCACCGTACTTCCTCCAGGGCTCTGAGCCAGCGTGGAGTGAGGGGCCCCGCACACCAGCCTAGGGTGGCCCTTAAGGGAGAGACATCTGTCTGTGTGCGACTCAGGGTGAGAGGGAAGCAGAAGGGGGTCACCATCACACACCACCTCACACTGACCTCGGCCCCATACACCCCCTCCCTGCCCTGTGTTCGTGGCAAAGCGACACGTGTAGGTGGTGCCCACAAGTCCCAGCCCCCACACACCTTCCTCTCCCAACTCCCACGCCACCCCCCAGCAGAAACCAGAAGCCACTGGGGGCCTTTGGTCCGGCAACCAGGCACAGCCCTTCTCCTGGGTGGGTGGATGAGGCGGGGGGCAGTGCCCCACCCCCCAGCACTAGACGTTCAAGGTCAAGGCGGCCCGCGCACGGGGTTGGAGGGAGAGTCGGGGAGGTCGCCCCGGCCCCTTTGTGCAGCGCCGCTGCCTTCGCCCTCCGCCTCCTCCACGAGGCCCGGGAGTGGGGGGAGGGGAGGGAGGGCGGGAGTGGCCGTGCGCCTGTCACTCGAAGCCCGCTGTCACCACCTGGGAAAGGGGGGCGGGGAGCGCTGGGACCCGGGAGTCCGGGATCCCGAAGACGGAGCGACGGAGAGAGGTGGAGAGAGGTGGAGAGAGCCAGGGACGACGGGGGGGAGGGGGGGCGGGAGGCGCCGGGCTCGGACCCCGGCGTCTGGGTTTGCAGACACTGGGCCCAGGAGGAAGCTAACGCTCGGAGGAGGGACGCGGACAGGGAGAAAGGCCGGGAATCCCCGGAGAACGAGGGCGCTCCAGCACGCCGTCCTGAGGCACCGGTCCCCGAGGGGGTAGGAGGTGCTCTCGTCGGATGTGTATGGGCGGGAGACCGAGGGATGCCTCGGTGCGAGCTGACCGTGGTGTCGGGGCTTCGAGGTCCTGGAGACCCCGGGAGGAGAAAGGGGAGACAGCGGGAATTCAACCGGGGGCCCCGGCGTCTCAGCTCCCACCCTAGGGCCGTGCGGGCCGGGGTCCGCGGAGAAAGGGGGAAAGAGAGAAAGGTGCCTGGATGAGGGGCAGGAGGGTGGTGGAAGCCCTGGGGACCGAGGTGCCGGGGCAGGCCCGACACCCCCAGAGACACTGAGGAGGAGAGATGGAGGAGGAGGACAGGGAAGCCCCTACCCCCACTCTGGGTGGGGAAACGGCTTCCGCCACCCCCAGCCCGCGCCACATTCCTTCACTGACAGCGACAAAGAAGAGGCGCCCCCGCGACCCTGGAGGGGCTCCCGCCTCCAACCCCAGGGTGCGACAGGGGGTGGCGGGCCCCCAGGGGCGGGGGGCGCGCGCTGGGCCCCCATTCAACTACCATCTGCGAGCTGAGTCCCCTCCTCAGCCG
>NW_007733672.1:47602-67739 GCF_000696425.1 Galeopterus variegatus | reverse complement strand
CGCGAGCGGAGCGGGGCGGGCCGGGGGCGGGGCTCAGCCAATCCCCGCGCCTCCCGGCGCACGACGGGACGTGGAGTCTAGGGGCGCGCGGCGGCGCCCGAGGGCGCCCCTGGCCGGACTACACGTCCCAGGGGGCGTCGGGAGGAACGCGCGCCCATTGGCTACTGGGGATACGGGGCGGAGCGGGGCTCCCATCAGAGCATCCTTTCCCTCTCCCTGGGGTGCTCTATTCCCAGGTCAGGATCTCCATCCTCAAAGAACAGCGCGCACAAGAGCAGGTAGTTCCCAGCTTCTGGGTGTCCCCGAGGTATGTGGATGACCCCAGGGTCTGTCGCGTCTGCTTGTCTGAGTGTCTCTCCTGTGTAAGCCAGCCTGCGAGCAAGCACAAGGAGCTAATCAGTGCCTTTGTTCATTTATTGAGTGCCCGCTACGTGCCAGGCACCCTTCTAGGCACACACAGCACAACCCAAACAAAGTCGCTGCTCTCAAGGAGCTGACGGTCTAGTGGAGAAAGACACACAATAAATAAGAGAATAGATAGATAAGATCACTTCAGAGAGAGGTAAGTGCTATAAAGAAAACAGACCGCTTCGAAGGAGGAGAGGCTTCTCTGAGGAGGTGACATTTGAGCCGAGACCTGAGAAGTTGCCGGCCACGCACTATGCGGGTGAGCACAACTAGGCATAGGGATCACCGCGTGCAAAGGCCCTGGGGTGGGAACAAGCGTGGCACGTTCAAAGAGCAGTGAGAAAGCTAGTGCAGCTGGAGCAGCGCGGGCGAGGGCGGGCGAGGCTGGGAGAGGGCAGGGGCCCAGGTCACGTAGGGCCTTGTACGTCGTTATAAAGAAAACGGATTTTGTTCTAAGTGCAATCAATCGTCCTTGAATTTCCTCTTTTTCACACACACACACCACACACACACACACACACACACACACACACACACCCCAAGCCCATCAGCAACTCCTACTATCTCTGTATTCACAAAATAGATCCAGGACCCACTCACTCCTCTCCCCTTCATGGCCTCCACCCTGGTCCCATCCACTGTCATCTCCCACCTGGACTATCACAGCAGCTCCCTCACTGGCCTCCCGTCCTATTCCCTGAGTCTGTTCTCCCCGCAGCAGCCAGAGCAGGATATATACCTAAAACATGTATCACATCAAACTGCTCTGTGGCTCAAAACCTCAAATGCCTTCTTTCACAAATAGAATAAAATGCAAAATCCTCAGTATGCCCTCAAGGCCCTACTCCATCCCTCCCCAAACCCCATCACATTTCTGACTTCCTCTCTCTCCTCCCTTCCCTTTGCTAACTTTGCTTTGGCCACACAGGCCTCCTCCCTGTTCCTGGAACATTCCAGTCACACTTTAGGCACCGGACCTTTGCACTAGCTGTTTCTCTGCCTAGAATGTTCCTCCCACAGATACCTGCATGGCTTTATCCCTTGCTTCATTCAGGTCTCTGATTAAATGTCACCTCCTCAGAGACAACCCCAGCTAAAATAGCCTCGTAACTCTGTCCACTTAAATACCAATTTTTCTTCCAAACACTTATCATAGTCGATCTTATATCTGATTATTGGATTCTGTGGCTTGTGTTTGTTTGGGTGGCTGGCAGTTTCAGAGATCAAGCCCTGGACCTTGGTGTCATCAGCACCGCACTCAACTAACTGAGTTAACTGGTCAGCCCAGTTACTTGGTTTATTATCCCTCTCCACCCATTAGAATGTCAGCTCTATGAGGGAAGGGATTGCTGTTCCATCCGCTGCTGTCTCCCCCATGCCTAGAACAGGCATGTAGATGCTCAACATTATTTGTTGAATAAATAAATGAATCAAATAGTGATTCTGCTCATGTCCCTCTGCACTCTCCAGCTCTGAGGCACGCAGCCAGTGGTGAGACAGAGTAAGGTAGGCCCCAGCCTGTGTCCTCCCCTGTGTGGACACTTGGACAACCTGAAGTCAGGAGCGGGGTTGGGACTTCATTAAGGAAACCTTCCCAGCAGAGAGTCTGGAGCTAAAGCTTCAAGGCAGAGAGGAGGAGAGGTTAACACATTCACTCACTCTTTTCTTTCTTTTTTTTTTTGGCGGGTGGGGGTGGTGATGCTGGCCGTACCGAGATCTGAACCCTTGACCTTGGCATTGCAAAGCTGTGCTCTAACCAACCGAGCTAACCAGCCAGACCTCACACTCGCTCATTTCTAGAATATTATGGTCCGCAGCCCTGTGTGGATATGCTGGGGACACAGCAGTGATGGAGACAGCCCCAGACTGAGCATTAAGCTTACAGTCCAGTGGGGTGACAAACCCATCACCAGACAATGACAGCCCAGAATGGTCAGGGCTGGGATGGGGAGGCACAGGCAGAGGGGTTGGGGCTGAGATGGGGAGGCACAGGCAGAGGGGTCAGGTCCAGGGTCGGGGAAGCACAGTGGGCTGTCGGAGCACAGAGAAAGCTCCTGGTCCAGACCGAGGGTTAGAGAGGCCTTCCTGAAGGAGGGGACACTTGAACTGTATGTGAATCCTCGAGTCCTAACCCCTTGGCCTATTTGGACACAAGGCAGGCTCTCTGTTCTGACCTCTTGGGGCCCTAACACCCAGTCTTCCTGTCACTTGTGTGGAGAACAAACACCGATCCCAGAAGTCTAAACATCACTTCTCCTAACCCTGAGCCCAAGGGTTTGCCCACCAGAGGGTACTGCGGCCCCAGTCTTTGTTCAGCAGAGGCTGTTCATGAATCCTAAGACTCAGGAGAGACATCCTGCAGGCCTGGGGCCAGCCAGTGGAGACACTGGTCTCCCCACCCTGAGCCTTAGACCCTGCCCACAGCCTGGTCACCAGACACACACACACACGCACATGTGCACACACACCTGCCTCATCAAAGGCTCCTGTGGACCTGGAATCACTGTGGTTGGGGATCACAAATAAATCACGAAGCCTGGACTTGAACTCAGGTGTGCTGACCCCAAAGCACATTCCCACCCTCTCAACCGCCCTGATCAAGCAGGTGTGAGGAGCCAGAGACAGGTCCTGAGAAGGGGAGCCCACACCAGGTAGGGCTGTAAAGCCTAGCGTTAGAAGTTGGGTTTGAAGGTGGCAGGAGGCTAGTGGAGGGTTTTAAGCATGATCTAACTTCTGTTTTAGTAAGACCTCTGGCTGTGTGTGCGGGCCAGACTGTGTGGGGGAAGGCGAGAGCAGAGAGACTTGGGGAAGGCTGCAGCCTTGGTTCAGGTGGGAGAACAGGACCTGGTGAGAGCTGAGAAGCAGATGGGAAGTAGCAGAATGTGGCTGCTCAAACAAGCAACCACAAACCTGGTGGCTTAAAACAGCAGAAATATATTCTCTCACGGTTCTAGAGTCCAGAAGTCCAAAATCAGTATCACTGGGCTAAAATCAAGGTGAAGTAAGGCCACATTCCCTCCAGAGGCTCCAGGGGAGTATCTCCCGGCTTCTGGTGGTTGCTGGCATGCCTTGGCTTGTGGCCGCATCACTGCAGTCTTCAAAGCCGCCAGCATCTCTCTCTGCTCTGTCTTTGCATTGCCTTCTTCTGTTTGTGTCAAATCTCCCTCTTAAAGGATACATGTGATTACATTTGGAGCCTACTTGGATAATCCAGGATAATCTTCCCAACTCGAGATCCCTATTTCAATCACATCTGCAAAGACTCTTTTTCCTTCTATGGGATTGGGATCTGATATATTTGGAGAGTTGTTATTCTACCTACCTTGTCAGAGTGGACAGAATCTGTGGATGGGTAATTTATGGAGTGTGAGGGAAAGAGACTGGAGTGTCAGGGATGACTCCATGGCCTGTGGCCTGAGCAGCTCCAGCTTCACCATCAAAGGGGATTGGAGGCACCATCCCCTGAGCTGGGGCCGCCTGAGTGAGGGGAAGTTTGGGGAGCTCGGCTGAGTTTGAGATGTACATCAGCCATTTAAGTGTTGCTGCCTGGGCTAGTCTAGAGGTCAGGGGAGCAGTCAATCTTGATGGTACACAAAGTGAGAAGGCTGAGAAGGAGTGGGTGGGGAAGAGGACCAAGGATGGAAACCTGGGCTGGCCATCAGTGACAGGTGGGGGACTGAGAGGGAACCAGAAGGGAGGCAGGAGGAGACTAGAGAGTGTGGCATATCTCAGGAGCAAAGGGAAGAAGCATTCCAGGGACAGGGAGTAGCTGCCCATGCCAGATGCAGTTGATAGGTCACATGAGATGAGGACAAGATGTGACTTAGACCTAGCACCACGGGGACCCTGACAAGAGCATTCTGGGGCACAGGACAGTGAAATGTAGACATTTGATTGGAAAAGGTGTTAGAGAGAATTGGAAACATCTCCTGTGAGAAATTTTGCTGTAAAGAGAAACAAAGAAATAGGGCTGGAGCTGGAGAAGTCTACAGAGTTTTTGTTTTGTTTTGTTTTTAAGAGGGAAGAAACAACGTGCTTGTATGCCAGTGGGAATGATCTGAGAGAAGGACAGTTGGCGGGGCAGGGAGGAGTGGAGAACTGCTGGAACAACGCCTTTGATAAACAAGAGAAAATGGGGAAAGCCCCTAAGTGGAGGGTCACTTTAGGGACAGCTGATCCATTGTAACAGGAGGGGAAGGGCCTGCTGGCACAGATGCCAGGAGGTGGGAGAATCAGGATGTTGTCTCTAGTAGCTTCCATGAAATAAGAAACTGAGAGTGAGGATGGGGGAAATGAAAGAGGAGATAGAAAAGTCACTAGGAGCCAGGGAGGGTGACCAGACAGGGAGCCTGTGGCCAGGAGGGTTTCAAGGGCCCCCTGGAAAGTGTGTCAGAAATTTAAAGTGAGAACTTGTGCTTCCCCATAACACCAAGGTCCAGCGTTCAATCACTTTACAAGTCAGCTACCAAAAAATAATTAATGAATGAATTAAAATAACAGTTTTCAGTGTATAAGATATCAGGAAATAAAGAGCAGTGGTTTCTGAGAGATGGAAAACAAATGAAGTGAGCTTATGACTACCCCAGATACTCCTGGTGAGCATTATCAGGCTG
This sequence comes from Galeopterus variegatus, assembly GCF_000696425.1. NCBI lineage: Eukaryota > Metazoa > Chordata > Mammalia > Dermoptera > Cynocephalidae > Galeopterus > Galeopterus variegatus. Next base: position 62,718 of record NW_007733672.1, on the reverse strand, counting down.
TGATGCAGAGACTGGGACCCAGGTGGAGCCCAGTGTACAACCTGAGTTGAAAAGAGATGGAGCTGAGTGTCTGGGAGAGAAAGTCAGAGAAATCAGACATGGACATTAAACCACTTAAAACTGCCGGCTGGCTGGTTAGCTCAGTTGGTTAGAACACCATGTTTTTTTTTCATTTTTGTCTCTTTTTTTACTGACCGGTAACAGGATCGCAACCCTCAGTGTCGCGCCCGTACCGGGGACTGGCAACGGGATCGCAACCCTCGGTGTTGTGCCCGCACCACGCTCAGCCAGTGAGTGGGAACCAGTCTCCACATGGGATCCGAACCCTCCACGGGAGTGCCGCCGCACTCCCAAGTGGCGCACTCTCCAGTGCGCCACCAGGCTGGCCCTTAGAACACCATGTTATAGCACCAAGGACAAGGGTTCTAATCCCAGTGCTCGCCAGCCACCAAAAATAAATAAATAAATAAATAAGTTAAACACTTATAATTGAATTCTGTATGTTCAAAAATGTAAGTAGATACATGGAAGGGATAAAAAAACCCTGAACTTCTAGAAATAAAAACTACAGAGGATGTGATGAAAAACATACTGGATAAGATTATCAACAGATCAGACATTGTAGGGAAAAAAAAGATTAGTGAACTTGAAGACATAGCAGTAGAAACTATCCAAAATGAATCATACAGAGAAAAAAAATCAAAAAAAAATTGAAAAGAGCATTGCTTTTTTTTTTTTGTCTTTTTTTCGTGACCGGCAACGGGATCGCAACCCTCGGTGTTGCACCCGCACCTCGCTCAGCCAGTGAGCAGCTGGTCTGTATGTGGGATCTGAACCCTCGGCGGGAGCGCCGCCGCACTCCCAAGCGGTGCACTGTAGCAGTGTGCCACCGGGCCGGCCCGAAAAGAGCATTGCTGAGCTGTGGAACAACTTTAAACAATCTAATACAAGCATATTTCAAAAGTTTGGGGAAAAATAGAATTCAAAGTTAACACAAATCTTTGTTAACTTTTTCTTTCTTTCTTTCTTTCTTTTTGGTGGAATCCAGACCCTTGACCTTGGTGTTGTCAGCACCACACTCTACCAACTGAGCCATCTGGCCAGTCTCCATGAACTTTTGAAGTACCCTTACCCATGGTAAATATGAATACCCAAATAAGACCAGGGGGAAAGGGGACAGAAAACTATTTGAAGAAATGCTGGCCAAGGGCCGGCCCGTGGCTCACTCGGGAGAGTGCGGTGCTGATAACACCAAGGCCCCGGGTTCGGATCCCATATAGGGATGGCCGGTTCGCTCACTGGCTGAGCGTGGTGCTGACAATACCAAGTCAAGGGTTAAGATCCCCTTACCGGTCATCTTTAAAAAAAAAGAAATGCTGGCCAAAAATTGTCCAAATTTGATGAAAAGTATAAACCTCTAGATCCAAGAAACTCAACAAAACCCAGAACTGAAAACATGAATAAAACTACACCAAGGTGCATAAGAATCAAATTGTTCAAAACAGTGATAAAGAGAAAATCCTAAAAGCAGCCAGAGAAACAGACATTTTAAGTACAGAGGAATAAAAATAATGATAACATCAGATTTCTTATCAGAAGCAATGTAAACCAGAAGACAATGGAGCAATGTCTTTTAAAGTATTGCAGGGCCAGGGCCGGCCCGGTGGCGCACTGCTACAGTGCGCCGCTTGGGAAGTGCAGTGGCACTCCCGCCGAGGGTTCGGATCCCACATACAGACCGGCCGCTCACTGGCTGAGCAAGGTGCGGGAGCAACACCGAGGGTTGCGATCCCGTAGCCGGTCCCGGTCCGGTACGGGCGCGACACTGACAGTTGCGATCCGTTGCCAGTCACGAAAAAAAAAGACAAAAAGGAAAAAATAAAAAATAAAGTATTGCAGGGCCAGCCCGTGGCTCACTTGGGAGAGCGTGGTGCTGACAACACCAAGCCAAGGATTAAGATCCCCTTACCAGTCATCTTTTAAAAATAAAATAAGGGCCGGCCCAGTGGCGCACTGGAGAGTGCGCCGCTTGGGAGCGTGGCGGCGCTCCCACCAAGGGTTCAGATCCCATGTGGAGATCGGTTCCGCTCACTGGCTGAGCGTGGTGCGGGCGCAGCACCGAGGGTTGCGATCCCGTTACCAGTCAGTAAAAAAGACAAAAAAAAGGAAAAAAAATAAAAATAAAAATAAATAAAAATAAAATAAGTATTGCAAAAAACGAACAAAAAACTGTCAAGAATACTTTAGTATTCTATAACAAAGGAAAACATATTTCAAAAACAAAAGCAATTAAATGGAATATTGTTTAGCCATCAATAAAAGAATGAAGTACTGATACACGCTACAACACGGATGAATTGGAGAGTTCCAGTTAAGCAAAATAAAGACAAGCCTTTTGAGCAGGTACATTAGAGAATCCAAAGACTGGTCAAAATGAACAACTACAATTCTTTGAGAATAAAATTTTTCTGCTCCCTCTAGTACCTCCCTGTTGCCTTCAAGGCTACACTGACCTGGGGACTGGTTGCTGGAGCCAGGATAGGTTAAAATGCACATAGCTCTATTACCAAGACTCAGCTATTGTTTTCTTGAATAAGCATTCTCCTGACTGATGTAAAATTTTTATTAGTTTCCATAGTTCCAATAAAGTTGATTCTGCAGTTTTTGCCATTGCATTCACTGCTTTTGTGAGGAATGAACTTTTGGATTTTCCTACTCCACCATTTTTTTTTTCCTTTTTGTCTTTTTTTTACTGACCGGTAACGGTATCGCAACCCTCGGTGTTGCGCCCGCACCGCGCTCAGCCAGTGAGCGGGAACCGGTCTCCACATGGGATCCAAACCCTCGGCGGGAGCGCCGCCACACTCCCAAGCAGCGCACTCTCCAGTGCGCCACCGGGCCGGCCCCTACTCCACCATTTTTGCTGGCTTCCTGCCCCTGCCACACATACACCCTTTTTGTGATGTGACTTTGCCACTGCTCCACCAAGAGATGGAATCTAATTCCTCCTTGCTAGAATCTGGACTGGCCTTAGTGACTCATTTGTAAACAATAGACTGGGACAGAAGTGATATTGCCTCACTAAGAAGGCTAGATCAAAAGAGAGCTTGCAGCTTCTGCCTTTCATGCAACCACAATACTGTGAGGAAGCCCAAGCCATGTGAGAGGCTACATGGCCTTTGTGTCATCCCAGTCCAGGCACCAGATGATCTCAGACTAGGCCATTTTTTTTTCTTTTTTTTTTCCCTTTTGTCTTTTTTACTGACCGGTAACGGGATCGCAACCCTTGGTGTTGTGCCCACACCGCGCTCAGCCAGTGAGTGGGAACCGGTCTCCACATGGGATCCGAACCCTCGGTGGGAGCGCCGCCGCACTCCCAAGCAGCGCACTCTCCAGTGCGCCACCGGGCCGGCCCCAGACTAGGCCATTTGAGCACCCCCAGCCATACAAATTTTCCCAGCTGAGGCACCAGACATCGTGGAGCAGAGACAAGCCATTCCTGCTGTGTCTGTCTGAATTCCTGACCCACAGAATCATAAACATAATAAAATGGTCATGGCACCATCTCACTCAGGGCAAAAGGACAAGGTCCTGACTTATGGTGCCACACACAGACCCACACGATCCAGCCCCATCCCCTCTCTGAACTGGGCTCCTCCCACTCTCTCTCTGGCTCACTGTCTCATGGGCCTCCTACTTCAAGGCCTTTGCACTAACAGTTCCTTCTGCCTGGAATACTCTTCCTCCAGATACCCACATGGCACACTCCTTCCCCTCCTCAGGTTCTTTGCTCAAATGTCACCTTCCTAGTGATGCCTCTCGGACCACCTGCATTTGTTTCCTATGGCTGCTGTAACAGATTATTACAAACTTAGTGGCTTAACCAACACAAAACATCTTACAGTTCTGAAGGGAATAAGGCTGAAATGGGTCTCACGGGGCTAAAATCAAGGTGTCAGCAGAGCTGTGTTCCTTTTGGAGGCTCTATGGGAGAATCTATTTCCTTGCTTTTTCCAGCATCTAGAAGCACCTGCATTCCTTGGCTCATGGCCCCTTCCTCCAACTCCAAAACACACTACTCCAACCCCTGCTTCCATTTTCACCTCTCCTCTCTCTCACTCTGACTTTTGTCTCCCTCTTTAAAGGATCCTTGGGATTACATTAGGTCCTCCTGGATAATCTAAGATAATCCTCCCATTTCAAGATCCTTAACTTAATCTCATCTGCAAAGTCCCTTTTATCATGTAAGTTTCTGAGGATCAGAACGCGGACATCTTTGGGGGTGATTATTCTGCCTACCGCACCACCCTATTGAAAATGTCAATCCCCCCACCACTGCCCCAGCACTTCCAATCTCTTTATTCTGCTTCATTTTCTCCATATTCATATCATCTTCTAACATTTATGTAATTTACTTCTTTATGATATTTGTTGCTTTTTTCTGTTTTTCCCTCCTAGAATGTAAACTCCTGATATAACCCTGGTACCTAGACAGTGCCAGACACATAACAGGTGCTCAAAAATATCTCTGAATGGATGGATGGGTTACTTTTCAGAATGCCTGTTCCATGGTCCACTTTACCTAGGCCAGGTACTTAGCCAGTTCACTCAACATGTGCTACTACATGTGGTGTGCACGCTTGCTGGTTCAGTGTCCATTTTGTAGGTCAATGGCACTGCTATTCCCACCAACACTTGGCATTATCCAGCTCCCTAATTCTTGCCAGACTAATAGGTGTTAAATGGTACCTCACTGTTGTTTTAATTTGCATCTTTGGGATTACTATTGATTTTGAGCATTTCCTAATGCGCTGGAGAGTGCTTTGACTTCCTGTTTTCTCAACTGCCTGTTCATGTCCCTTGCCCATTTTTCTATCAGGGTTGTTGTCCTTTAATGTTGGTCTTCAGGAGCTCCTTGTAACTTCTGAATTTTAATCGCTCATTGATTTTAGATGTTGCAAATATCTTCTCTCATTATGATGTATTTCCTTGAATAGAATCCCTTAATTTTGACAAAAATTCATCAATTTTTTCCCTTTTCCTTTTGAAGTACTTTTCCACCTAAAAGTCACTGTTCCTGTTATCTCTGTGTTATAGATTGAACGTTTGTGTCTCCTTCAAAATTCATATGTTGAACTCCTAACCCCCAGGGTGATAGTATTAGGAGGTGGGGCCTTTGAGAGGTGATTAGATTAGAAGGCTGAAACCTTCACAATTAGTGTTAGTGTCCTTATAAAAGAGATTCCAGAGAGCTCCCTACCCCTTCAGTCATGTGAGGACACAGCATGATAACCACCTGTGAACCAGGAAGCAGGCCCTCACCAGACACCAAATCTGGTGACACCCTGATCTTGGATTTTCCAGCCTCCAGAATTGTGAGAAATAAATGTTTGTTGTTGAAGCCACCCAGTCTATGGTACTTTGTTATAGCAGCCTGAACACTTTGGCTTCATAATAAACTACCCTAAACTTAGTAGTCTAAAATAGCAATCACTTATTACATTTATCTCCCATGGTTCTGGAAGTAACTGGGCTCAGCTGAGGGGTCCTCGCTTGTGGTATCTCATGCCATTGGCCCATTGCCATCAGGGTCTAGGGCTGAGTCACCTCACTCCAGGATTTCTCACTCACAGGTCTGGAAGCTGATGCTGGCTACGGGCTAGAACACGAGGCCTGTCTGTGCACCCTGGGTTCCCTCACAACATGGCAGCTGGAATCCAAGAAGAAGCTTCCCAAAAGGACCAAGGAGGAGCCTTTTATAGCCTAGCCTCAGAAGTCACTTGGTGCTACTTCCATTATATTTTATTGTCAGAAGCAAGTCACTAAGGCTTGTCCGTACTCAAGACATGGGGAGTGAGACACCACTTTTTGGTGGAGGAGTGTCAGAAAGTTCGTAGATATGTCACAGTGATGTTCTCTCCCTTTGAATTTATTAATTCCCCCATAGTTTTACTCTTTACATTTAGGTTTTTAATCCATCTATTGCCCATCTTTGCATGTGGTGTTAAAGAGGGATCCTTTTCTTTTTTTTCCATATACTGAGTCAGGTTTCCCTATGCCATCCACTGGACAATCCATGCTTTCCCCCATGGAATGGTGGCGTCACTTCGATCGTCTTTTTCTGTTCCTATACATACCTGGGCCTGCCCACAGTACTCTGTTCTGTCCCTTTAGTGTATTCATTTTCATCTGTTCTTGCACCAATACCCAGTGTTTTTATTCCTATAGCTTGCAGTATGTCTTCATATTTGGTAGAGAAAGCGCTCCCTCCTTTTCTTTTTAATATTTTTTTTTTCCTTTTCAATATTGACTTAGCTATATTTACACTTTTATTCCTCCATACAAATTTTAGAATACGTTTATCAGTGTCTGGGAAAAAAAATCTGGAATCTTAATTGAGATTGCTTTGAATTTACTAGCTACCTTAAGGATAACTAACATGTGAAATAATATTATGATACCCTACTCAAGAGCATACATTATTTTTTCTTTTTTTATAAAGATGACCGGTAAGGGGATCTTAACCCTTGACTTGGTGTTGTCACTCTCCTGAGTGAGCCACGGGTCGGCCCAATACATTATTTTTTCTTTTTGTATAAAGATTACCGGTAAGGGGATCTTAACCCTTGACACTCTCCTGAGTGAGCCACGGGTCGGCCCAATACATTATTTTTTCTTTTTGTATAAAGATTACCGGTAAGGGGATCTTAACCCTTGACTTGGTGTTGTCAGCACCACGCTCACCAGTGAGCCAACTGGCCATCCCTATATAGGATCCGAACCTGTAGCCTTGGTGTTATCAGCACTGCACTCTCCTGAGTGAGCCACGGGTCGGCCCAATACATTATTTTTTCAAATTATCTCCTATTTCCTTTTTTTCCCCCTACAATGGCTGGCCACTATGGAGATCTAAACCCTTGACCTTGGTGTTACAAGTAGCACTGGGGTTACCAGTACCACCTCTAACCAACTGAGCTAACCAGCCAGCCCATATCTCCTGAATCCTTTACTGGTGTTTTAATGTTTTTTTCCATCAAGGCCTCATGCATCATTGATCAAGTTAATTGTTACATACTTTATATTTTGGGGTGCTCTTTAGAACAGCACAATTTTTATTTTTATTTCTTTGGCTGCTGCCTGGTACATTAGTATACTTGGGGGTGGGCAGGGAAGGAGGGGGGTCTGGGCAGTACCAGGATAGCACAAATTTTAAAGACTGTTTTAATTGGTTATTACAGTATTAGAAAAATGATATTGATTTCTGTAGGCCGATCTTTTATCAACAATGATAAACCCTCCCCTAACAGTCTTCCTGCTCTCTTTATGAGGAGGGTGAGAAGTACTTCTATAAAACATTTTAGACAATCGTGAGCACTGAACATATCATCAATGTAAGCCCGATTCTAATATTTTTCATCTTAATTAACACAGCCTATGGTGTTGATCGCAGATAAAGACGGTGCGTGCTTCGTAGTATCTACTCTAGAGACTGCTGTTTTGGTTTAATGCCAGCCTCCTCGCGTGGAGCGCTCTCCAGCAACTGCGCGCTCGGGTGTGGTGTAAAACCAACTCACAAAGCCACCAGGGGGCGCCGAGGCCTCACGTCTGCACGAGGAGGGGCCCAGTGGGTGCAGAGGACGTGGCCACCAGGGGGCGCTGTCTCGGGACATTAGGAATGCAGCGATACTCCAGACGTGCGAGGAGGGGGCTGGCCCATTAGCTCAAGTGGTTAGAGCGTGGTACTGCCCACACCAAGGTCCAAAACAAACGAATCAAGACGAGGCGAGGAACTAATATTCTGAAGGTGGGGGGATGTGGGACAATAAATTAATAGATGACTTCACGGTGTAATAAATTCTATGGAGAAAATAACTCAGGAGTCAGCTGGTTAGCCTAGGTGGTTAGAGCAAAGACTTGGAACACCAAAGTCAAGGATTTGGATCCCCAGACCAGCCAGATGTGCCCCCCTCCAAATAAAATAAAAACTCTGGTGACAGGATGGTGACTGAGAGTACTCCTCAGATTCAGCACTCAAAGGCACCTCTGAGATTACATCTAAGTGATGGTGAGGATCAGGGGATATTGAACAGGAGGCTGGAAGCAGAGCGAATGTGTCCCTGGGTCCTGGAGGGGAAGAAACTGGTGTGGCAAAGGACAGATCGGACAGGGATGAAAGCAGAAAGGTTGACAGGGGCACAGCATGGAAGGATGACTTTGCTTTTATTCTGACAGCCAAGGGAAATCTATGGAGCGTTATGACATGAAAGATCTCCAAGACGGGTTGTTAAGTGAAAAAAGCCAGGTGTAGAGCAGTGCTCAGAACGTCAGCCTCACAGATATGGAAGGGGGCTAGAACGTCAATTCACACTGTGTCTGCAGAAAGAAATACTGGACCACTACTCAGAAGTTGATAAACAAGCAAAAAATGGTGACCTTTGGTGGAAAGAGGAAAAGGAAGTGGGATGGATGAAGACTAGGCTAAGAATGAGAAAAAGCATCAGACCAGAGACCACAGGAGGCAGGGAGGCAGGAAGCCCGGTGGGGAGGTGTCACAATGAGGGGGTGAAGGGTCAGGCACACCGTGTTCTTTTTTGGCTGTTCCTTATCAGAAGGCCTCTGATTCGGCGTTCCCAGGGGACATCTTACTGGCCAGGGATGGTGGCTGTAAGAACTAATGGTGACCCCTCCCCACAATGATAAGGTTGATAGTGCTTATTATGTGCCTGGCCCTAATCTATGCTCTGTGCATCTAAGCCTTACAACAAACCTAAGATATATGTACCATTATTATTTTTTTTTTATTTTTTAAAGATGACCGGTAAGGGGATCTTAACCCTTGACTTGGTGTTGTCAGCACCACGCTCACCCAATGAGCTAACCGGCCATCCCTATACGGGATCCGAACCCGGGGCCTTGGTGTTATCAGCACCGCACTCTCCTGAGTGAGCCACGGGCCGGCCATATGTACCACTATAATCATCTTCATTTTATAGGTATGGACACTAAGACACAGAGAGATTGACTTTGCTCAAGATCACACAGCTAGGAAGTAGGACAGATGCATCGCAATCCAGACAGTAACTCCAGAGTCCATGCTCTTAACCACTGCCGCATTCTACTCCCCAACCCTTTTGCTGTAGCCTGGTTCTCAATGAATTGTATTACGCTTTACATAGGATATCTCAGTGGTCTGTGAGCTGTCACTAACACCTTACTATGAATTAATTAATCTCTTCCCACCACTGTAGAATAACACTGCTATGGTTTATAGGGGCACTGTAGTGTAGGAGTTAAATAGCTGGGCTCTGGAGTCATAATGCCTAGAATTGAAGCCCAGTGTTATCGTTTCCCAGCTGTGTGACTGTGGGCAAGTGACACCACTCATCTGGCCCTCAGTTTCCTCATATGTGAAGTCTCCATTTTCCAGATGAGGACACTGAGAGGCATAACACACACGTAGGACTTTGAGTTTTGAGCACACACCACCCCCACAAAGATGAAGAACCAAAAAGTTTCTGTGAGAGGGAAGGAGAACGAGCTCCCTAGGCTCAAGCGCGGTGTTCTGCGGCGTGGGCGCAGGGGCAAGGATGCCAGGGGGAGCGGTTTGTTCATTCTCCACACATTTGTCCTCTACACACATGTGTGGAGGAAAGGGGCACTGGAAGCCTTTGAGGTCTGTCTGCACAGGGACAGCGAGGTCACCTGAAGGGCTGGGCAGGCCAGGACACTCAGGATGCTCCTCTTCTTCAGGACATCTTCTCTTCCCGGCAGCCTGGAACTCAGCTCCCCTGGAATGGTGTCTGATCCTGGCAGGGCTGCTGGGTGGCACAGGCTGGGGATGGGGTCCCCGGCCCCAACTTCAAAGTAAGATGAGAGGTGTGCTTTGTCCTGGGGTGGGAAACCCCAGCTCTGGCCCTGCCCCAGTCCTAAGCGCAGCCACCGTTCCACTCCATCTCCACACACCTGACACCACGGGTACAACCAGACTTGGTACTAAAATATTGAAATATTTCGGCAGTTTTTGATAAATAGCCTCTACCTGCTTTTGATGCCCCAGCCCCTCCCCTGGGACTCTCCAGACCACCTTGTACCCAACTATGAAAGGATTAACCCTCACTCAGTAGGGGACTTCCCTGACCCAGCCCTGGGGGACGTTGCCCATTCTGATTGGTGGACCTGCCAATATTTGGTATTTTGCCTGGCTCAGCCCCGATATCAATCCCTCCACCCACAAGTTCAGTCCTCAGATGGGGGCACCCGTTTCACACAAATTTTTATGCATCCTTCAAAGCCCTGCCTTAATGTCACCTTCTTCAGGAAGCCCTCACAGATTTCACCCCCCCCCCAGTAGTGAATGGCTCCTCCCACCCCCTGGCTCCCAAGTATCTTGGACCATTCAGCACAGCTTGCTCTAATCCTCCACTCAGGCACTCCTCTCCCACCAGTGTGTGGGCGCATGGATGCCAGAGACCATGTTCTGTTCATCTTTGTGGCCCCAATACCAATGGCCGTTCCAAGCACCAGTGACTGCCCAATCGATTTCATGGAGTGAATGAATGACTTGTTTGCTGTGTGACCTCCTGTGTTGAGGTGACATCGGCCACATTCAGACGTGAGTATCTCCCCTGACCCTGGGATCTAGGCTGTCATTCCCACAGCAGCCCCAAGAGTCACCCACACGCAGGGGCCCTGCTGGCTGGAACTGGGCCCGGGCTAGGGAGAGGTGAGGACAGGATGTGAGTCTTGCGGGCGCCAGGTCAGCAGGGCCTGTTCTCATGCTCTCGGGCCGAGGAGGAGTGATTCTCCATCTGGTGGGGCCAGCTGTGCTGCCGGGACAGGAGACGCAGCGGGGGAGAGGGAGGTTGTGTGGGGGGAGCTCGGGGAAGCCCGTGGTAATCAGGGAGAGGAAAAACAGCCTGGCGATGTTATTGTTACATTAAATACAACTTATAAACAAGCTGGGGCGGCGCTGGGTACAGTGGAGGGGCCACGGCGGTAGGTGAGGGTCAGGGGCGCGCAGTCCGGGCCCGGTCCTGGAGGGGGCTCAGGCTGCCGTCCTGGGAGGGGCTGGACTGGCGGAGGCCCGGCTGCTTGTGGAGGCCCCGCAGCTTCGCCAGCAGCTCCTGGATGAAGTCCTGAGGGCAGGGCGGGGGTGCTGAGAACGCGGGAGGTGCGGCGCCCCCTGCCCCGGCCGGCCCCGCCCCTCTGAGGGGCCCCGCCCCCTGCTCCCTGGTCAGTGGGGGGGGGGGGAGTCAGGGAGCGGCAGAGGCTGCGGGGATGGAGCAGCGGAGGCGAGAGAGACGGGGAGAGAGCAGCATGGAGGGGACAGAGGAAGAGGGAGACCGGAGGGACCGGAGGGACAGGGAGAAAAGTGATAGGGGAGAGAGAGATGGAGACAGAGACCCAGAGACAGAGAGAAACAGAGAAGGACGTAGAGACAGAGGGAGAGAGACAGAGGGACAGGGAAAGAAACACAGACACAGACAGACATCGAGATGTTTCTCAGGCCAAGAGATGACCGGGAGGGTCCCCAGAGACAGAGGCCTGAGAGGGCCCCACGGCAGACAGACACACAGTGACGTTTGTCCCTCAGGCAGCCCAGAGCTGGTGAGAGAAACATGAATATTTTTCCCTTTTAAAGCAGAGAAGGAAGTGGGAGGGGTTGGGCGGCTGAGCTTCAGGGCTGGAAGGATGGGGGCCCGAGAGCTGGGGAGGGAGCCCCGGGCGGTGGAAGCAGTAACGGGGGAGAGAGACGGAGAGCCTGGCATGGCAGAGGCAGAGAGAGGCGACAGATGGGGGAGCGCGTGGCAGCGGGAGGAGATAATGGAGCCCCAGCAGCAGATGGGGAGAGAAGAGGCGAGAGACAGGAGTGAAGAAGACAAAGGACCCCCTGGAGACCAGAAAGAACTGAGACAGGCAGGGGCTTCCAGCTCCCCCCACCAGGGTGCAGGGCCCAGAAGAGGGCCTATGAGGGGGGAGGAAAAACTCACCTCTGTGGGGTTCCTGCACGACTTCAGCAGTCCCTAAACACCAGCCCCACAAAACACAGTAAATGACTAACACCTACTCCCCTCCAACCCCTTCCCTTTCCCGACAAAGCCCAGAGGCAGCAAGACAAATGGGAGTCAATTGACTCCTGTGTGGACTGCCCACCTGCGGACCTTACAGAGTGACCCGGGGCAGGGCTGAGCCACTAAATCCAGAGGGTGAGAGGGTCACACAGCACCTCCTGCCTCTAGAAGAGCACAGGCCGTAAGAGCAAGGGAACAGCAGCCGCGTTGCCTGGGCTTGACTCCCAGCTCTGCTGCTTCTGAGCTGTGTGACCCTAGGCAAGTAATTAAGCCTCTCTGGCCCTCCTTTTCCTCACCTGAAAACTGGAGATAGTAATAGCACCTGCTTCAGAGGGTTTGTGAGGGTTCAATGAGTTAACAGTGCAAAGCGACTGAACTAGTGCCAGACACATACTACGTGCTCAGTAAACATGCTAACTGTTGCTTTACTTCTAGGGAGGTGCACAGTGGAGGACTGGGAGGAGGCACCCCCACCCCACCCCGCCGCCCCGAACACCTACCTGGATTTTCTGGCTTCTCTCGTCTTCACTCTCTAATTCTAACAATTCATCAATGTTGACCTCGTCGGGCATGTCTGCCTCCTAAGGTGAGGGTGGGAGGGGTTGTCAGGGTCCCCTTTCCCCTCCCTCCCTCACCTTTGTTCAAGGCTCTGGGGGCCCAGCTGGCGGGTTCTGTAGCAATAATGTGACAGTCAGGGACAGCACCACCAAGGCGGGACATCTGGGTGTTGGGGGGAGGGGTGACAGATGGGTTGATGGAGGCCTAGGGCCCTGTCCCAGAGCAATGCCTCGAAGCCTTTGGGCTGGCACAGGCCTCTCCTTTTGGCCCCAGTTCCCACAGTGGAAAACAGCCTGATGGAGTTTTGGAATGTCAGATTCTGGGATTCAGGAGAGGGGCTGGCTTCTGCCCTTTCAAGGAAAAGTCTTAGCACTGGGTGTGGGGGAGGAGAGTGGGCAGGCTGGAGCCGGCTGGAGCGGCCCCTTCCCCCAGGGGACAGGAAGGGAGGGGAGGGCTCAGGTCAGCCCCCAGGGACCAAAGTGCAACACATTGAGTCCAGAGGGATGACCAAGGTGGGAAGGAGGGATGAGTCCTGAGCCCAGCTCTGAGCAGCCAGGAAGGGGATACCTAGTATGCCTTCTAGGAGCAGTGGCCAAAACACAGGCTGGCTCAGTATCCCTGCTGGGGACGGGACCCAGCTGTCAGAACAGAACCCTGCGGCTCTAGATTCTTTCCTCCCCCACCCAAAGTCCTGTAGTTGGCTTCAGGGCTGGGTGGCGGTGGTGGTGGTGGGGTTTGTGTGTGGCAGGGAGGGGCCAGCAAAGTCTTGGAGGGTCTATAAGTGTGTTACACACCTGCATGAGTCTCTGCGCATGAGCAAAGCCTGATGCCCAGGGCCCAGGGCTGGCTGGGAGAGCAAGAGGTGGTGGTATCATCTGGGTGGCTCTGTACAGGGACCTGTGGTCCTACAGGTGTGAGGTATGTGGCTCCGGCTTGGGAGTGTTTGTCTCGTTGTCATGTGGTCATGGCCAGCTGTAGTGCCCACCATCTGAGGATGACCTCATAGAATGACCACTGGCAACTGAATTTGTCTGTTTACCTGTATGATCCCATGTGTCTGAGAACAGAGGGACTTTTTGTCACTTTGAGGGACCATGGCTTCTACCACTGTCGTGCTGTGCTAAGGAGGGTACGTGTGCTTGGGTGTGTCTGTGTACTGCTATGACCATCAAGGTACCTGGGATTGTGTTTGGCAGTCCTCGCGTGTTGTGGAACGTGACTTCAAGCACAGTGACTCAAGTGGGTAAGTGTCTGTGTCTACAGCACACGTGTCTGTATGTGTAGTTGCAGCTTATGCTGTTGTGAGCCCACAGGCAGCTGTAGCTTCTGCCACTGTACGTTTGTGTGTCCCTATACTTTATGTGGCTTTACGTCGGGGTGTAACTATCATTTCTGTTGTCTTGTGTCTGTGAGTGGCAGAAGCATCTGTCGTTGTGTTTGTAGGTGGTTACAGTTTTTTTCTTTAGGCGATCATGAATAGTCATAACGAGTCATTTTATGTCCAAGGGTGGCCATTTTAGCTTGTATTGTCTATGTCGCTGCAGCTTGTAGGGATGTGCACATATGAACAGCTGTAACTTGAGTCATTTTGTATTTTCATGTGGTTGTGTTGTGTGTCTGCATTTGGCTGTGGTCTGTGCTATTGTGTCCGTGGGTGGCTGTGGCTGTAGTACATGTTGATCTGTAAGTAACCACAGCTTGTGACCTTGTAAGTTTGTGTAAGGCTGTTGCTTCTGTCACTGTGTCTGTGAGTGGCTATAGCTTCCGTCACCATGCACATCTGTGTATACTGTTGCTTCCTTTGCTGTGCCTCTCTCTGTGGTCCTATCTCCCCTGTCACCATGTCTATGTTTGGCTTTGTGATATCCCCCTCTCCCCACCCTTTCTCCAGATATGGTGGCTGTGGCTCCCGAGCTTTGCCTCCTCCCCGTCCCCCCATATGCTATGCTAAACCCCTGGCCCTTCCCAGACGTTCGGACACATCTCTGGGGACCCAAGTGTGTGTTTCTCTCTGTCCACAGCTGAGTGCCATCGAGTACAGACGGCCTGGCCAACGAGTGACTGGCCTGCGGCGGCTGTCCTCTTGTGCACACAAGGCTGCGTGTGCACCAGCGAGCGTGCACCCAAAGGCCCCAGGGCGTAGAGTATCCGCGCCCGGGCTCTGTCTGTTCCGGACCACCCCCACACTCCCTCGCCCAGCCTCGCCTCACCCTGCCGCGGTACAGCTCCTCCAAGCGCCCGTCGATCCACTTCTCCACGTCCAGCCGCCGCTGCAGCTCCCGCCGGTCGTACTTGACGGTGACACGCGCGTGCCGTTTCTGCAACCCCCCGGAGCTGCCCCCCGGCCCGCGAGCCCGCGACGGAGACTGCAGCTTGCTCAGCACCCGCTTGCCCAGCCGCTGAGCTGCCATCCCGGTGCTGGCCCCGGCCCCGGCGCCGCGCTGTGAGCCTCCGCCTGCGCCCAGGGGGCCTCTTACGGGCCGGGCT
>NW_007733672.1:41295-46602 GCF_000696425.1 Galeopterus variegatus | reverse complement strand
CCGCTGGGGGGCCGGCCCCGCCCCGGACGCCCCGGGCCTCAGTTTCTCCGTCTGCAGTGTCTGGACGGGCCGCTGTGCAGGCTTGAAGCCAGCAGTTGTGCCGGGTTCAGGTATGGGCGGGGTCCGAGAGCCCTAGGCCGGGTCCCGGAGTCTGGGGCTTCCCCGGCCTGGATCCCAGGGGGCGGGGTCCCGGGACAGACTCTCGAGGACCAGGCCCCTCTGCGCCCTCTGGCGGCCGCGGTGGACGGTGCAGGAGCCCCCGCGCCGCCTTCGCGGCGAGGGAAGGTCAAGCCACAGTACTCTGAGCCGTCATTTGTTCGCTCATTCATTAGCTCATCCCTCCGTTCATCAGCTCATCCCTCCATCCATTCATTTATTCCCTCACACTAGGCTATAAGTATTTATTGAGTGCTTACTTTATACCAGCCACTGTTCTAGGCACCACTAGGGATAGAGTAGGGAACAAAACAACTCCAGTCCTCTTGGAGTTGATACTCTTGTGATGGAGACAGTAAACATAAGTACAGTACATTATACAGTTATTGTAATATAAATATAAAGCAGAAATATATTTATATTTCTCCAAAGAAATGTAAAGCAAAAAAGGAGAAATGGAGCGAGGGTGGGGTTGCAGTTTCATCGAGGGTGACGGGGAAGTCCCTTACTTCAAAACAGGCTTCCCATTTCTAATTATAAGTGGCAAGGGAATAATACTTTATAACTTAAATTTGGCCGTGTCCCTCCCCTGCTTTAAACTGTCTATAATTAGGCAATGGTTTCTTAAATATGACACCAAAAGCACAAGCAATAAGAGAAAAAACAGATCAATTGGATACCATCAAAATTTAAAAATTTTGGGGCCGGCCCGGTGGCGCACTGGATAGTGCGCCGCTTGGGAAGTGCGGCGGCACTCCCGCCCGAGGGTTCAGATCCCACATACAGACCGGTTCCCGCTTGCTGGCTGAGCGAGGCGCGGGAAAAAAAAAAAAAAAAAAAAAAAAAAAAAAAATTTAAAAATTTTGTGTTTCAAAGGACATCATCAAAAAAAGGGAAGAGACAGGCCGGCCTGGTGGCACACTCGGTAGAGGGCGGCGCTCCCGTCAAGGGTTCGGATCCCATATAGAGATCGTCCGCTCACTGGTTGAGCGCGGTGTGGGCGCGACACCGAGGGTTGCGATCCCCTTACCGGTCATGAAAAAAGACAAAAAAAAAGGAAAAAAAAAAAGGGGAAGAGACGACTCACAGAACGGGAGAAAAAAATTGCAAATCATATATCTCATAAGGTACTGGCATCTAAAATAAATAAGTCCTACAACTCAATAAAAAATCATTTATCTTTACCCCAATTCAAAATAGGCAAAGAGATGGGCCGGCCCGGTGGCGCACTGGAGAGTGCGCCGCTTGGGAGCGTGGCAGTGCTCCCGCCGAGGGTTCGGATCCCATGTGGAGACCGGTTCCCGCTCACTGGCTGAGCGCGGTGCAGGCGCGACACCGAGGGTTGTGATCCTGTTACCGGTCAGTAAAAAAGACAAAAAGGAAAAAAACAAAATAGGCAAAGAGGAGCCAGCCCAGCCCGTGGCTCACTTGGGAGAGTGCGGTGCTGACACCAAGACAAGGGTTAAGATCCCCTTACCGGTCATCTTAAAAAAAAAAAAGGAAAGAATCTGAATAGATATTTCTCCAAAAAAGAGCACATGAAAAGATGCTCAATATTATTAGCCATCAAAGAAATGCATATCAAAACTACAATGAGATACTACTTCACACCCAGTAGGATGGCTAAGTTTTTTTTTTTTTTTTTTTTTCCTTTTTGTCTTTTTTCGTGTCCGGCAACAGATCGCAACCCTCAGTGTCGCGCCCGGACCGGACCGGGACCGGCAACAGGATCGCAACCCTCGGTGTTGCCCCCGCGCCTTGCTCAGCCAGTGAGCGGGAACTGGTCTGTATGTGGGATCCGAACCCTCGGGCGGGAGCGCCGCCGCACTCCCAAGCGGCACACTGTAGCAGTGCGCCACCGGGCCGGCCCTAAGTTTTTTTTAAAAACAGAAGATAACAAGGGTTAGTAAGGATGTGGAGAAATTAGAACCCTCATACATTGATAGTGGGAATATAAAATGGTAGCCGCTTTGGAAAAGTCTGGCATTCTTCAAAAGTTAAATTTAGAGTTACCATATGACCCAGCAATTCTACTGCTAGGTGTACACCAGAGAATTGAAAACATATATTCACACAAAAATATGTACATAAATGTTTATAGCAGCATTATTCATAATGGTTAAAAGGTGGAAATAAACCAGTCCATCAACTGTTGGATAAATAAAATGTGGTATATCCATACAAGAGAATATTATTCAGCAATAAAAAGGAATTAGGTACTTACACCTGCGACAACATGGGTGAACCTTGAAAACACACGAAGTGGAAGAAGCCAGACACAAAAGGCCACATATTGTATGATTCATTTATAAGAAATGTCCAGAATAGGCAAATCCATAGACAGAAAATATATTGGGGGCTGCCTGGAGCTAGAAGAATTGGGGGTTGGGGATAGGGGGTGAGGAGTGACTGCTGTGGAGTGGCGAAGGACAAAATTACATCAAATTTAAAGATCTCTATTGGCTTTCTAGGGATTCTAGAATCACGCAAACACTTTGTTCCATAATGAAGTGTTCCAATGGGCGGAGTGGAGGAGGTTGGTTTTATAGACAGAAACGGCAGAAGAAAGCAGAAACAAATAACAAAAAGTGGACTGGCCATTTCAAAGTTATTTTCCTTGGAAGATGGGGACAGGAGACAGGACAATAGAAACCTAGCCGATTAGTTAACGTAGGGTTACTTTAGGCTATCTTTCTGTGTAAGGATTAAAGCAGAGAGAACTTCCTTATCATGCCTATTGAAGATCTAAGCTGGCTTGTTTAGATAATTGCGTTCTCTCTCCTGATTTCTCCGAAGGTTTAGATTTGGTAAGGTGGAATTTAGCAGGGGCGACTCTATTTTGACTCGGGGCATAGTGCAGGAATTTAGTCCAAAACAATGGCCTCCTATAATTTTTATTTAATAGTAGTATGTGGTTTCTTTTGGGGATGATAAAATTTTCTAAAGTTGATTGTGGTGAGAGTTGTATAACTCTTGGAATATATTGAATATATTAAAAACCATTGAATTGTATACATTAAAAGGGTGAATTGTGGGGCCAGCCCATGGCTCACTTGGGAGAGTGTGGTGCTGACAACACCAAACCAAGGATTAAGATCCCCTTACCAGTCACTTTTTATTTAAAAAAAAAACGGATCCCATATAGGGATGGCTGGTTGGCTCACTTGGGAGAGTGTGGTGCTGACAACACCAAACCAAGGATTAAGATCCCCTTACCAGTCACTTTTTATTTAAAAAAAAATAAGGGAGGGCAAATTTATAAAATGTGAGTTATATCTCAATAAAGCTGTTAAAAAAAAAAAAAAGAAACACTGTCCATAGTTCACCATGACTCTGTGGCTGAAGGTCAAGCTCCTTAGTTTAGCAATCAAAGCTCTTCCAGGTGTGGTCCCATCTCAGCACCTTTGCACTTGCAGCTCCTTCTGCCAGGAAAGCTCTTCCCTAGAACTATAACAGTAGGACTTACTCCTTCAGCTCTCACAAATGTCACATGTTCAATGAGGTCTTCCCTGGCCACCCTGTTTTACACTGCAATTCTTATGTCCCTTACCTGGCTTTTTTTTTTTTTTTTATCCATAACACTTACCACTTTCTAACATTGTGTATAATTTTTCATTCTATTTATTGTCTGTTTCCCAACCAGTGGTGTACGAAAGGCAGGGTGATAGGAGTGGTCTACCCTGGGTACAGGCAAAAGGGGTTCGTGTCTGTAGAGAATTTAAAAATAAAAATAAAACTGGGCTGGCCAGTTAGCTCAGTTGGTTAGAGGTGGTGTTATGACATCGAGGTCAAGGGTCCAGATCTCGGATCTCCACACTGGCCAGATGCGCCCCCCTACAACCCCCACCCCTGCTCCAAAAAAACCCAAAAACAATATTCTGAAAATAGAACTGACCAAAGGTTGGTCTAGTTTTTATTACACTTCACACTGCTAATTCTAAACAGTGTCAGTGATAAAATAATCCTCTTCCAGGGAAAAAATCTTGCTAGTCTGCTTTCTAAAAAACAATGGATGCAATCACTGTTGAGTTTTCTTTTTTCTTGGTGGCAGCTGACCAGTATGGGGATCGGAAATGACCTTGGAGTTATAACGCTGCATTCTAACTAACTGAGTTAACCAGTCAGCCCAAGTTTTATTAATACATATGTAAGCTTCAAATTAGTTCATTTTGGGCTGGCCGGCTACTCAGTTGCTTAGAACATGGCGCTGATGATGCCAAGGCCCAGTGTGCGATCCCTGTACTGGCCAGCCACCAAAAATTAAATAAATAAATAAATAAACTAAATAGTAGATGAGAAATAAAAATGACAACACGATGATCATAAAGATGAAACTATTCTGTCATTCTACATATTCCTTTGGTGGTTCTGTGTTTAAAATTTAAAATAGGGCTGGCCAGTTGCTCAGTTGGTTAGAACACCTGCAGCCTTACAATACCAAGGTTGTAAGGGGTTCAGATCCCCATACCCGCCAGCTGCCAAAAAATAATAATAATAATAAAATTTAAACAGGGCGTGAGCTGTGAGGCATAACAGTTTTACTTGGTAGGTGGAAATTTTTGTTCATACATATCTTACAGAATTTGAGTAATATCTTTAAAATGGAAATTTGTTTATTTTCAATTGTTAATTGCTTGTTTCAAAACTGAAGAACAGCCAGCCGCCAAAAAAAGAAGCTACCTTCCGCAGCTGCTGCCAGGCGTCCGCCATTGTCTCTGGCGCCCCCCTGAACGCTTAGAGGTGTGGCGGGGTTCTCAGCTGGGGGAAGAGTCGCTGAGTGTCGCTGGGGACAAAGGCGTGAGTGAGGAGCGGACTGAAGCATCAAGCGCGTAGAAGGCAGAGCGTCCGCACACCAAAGGTCGGAGGAAAGGACTTCCAGAGACTTCGGCACCTCGCGGCTCCTCCCGGAGAACGGCCGCACCTGAACACGAAGCCCTCCAGTGCGCGTGCGCAGCAAGGGGCTTCCCGCAGCCGATCGCGAGACCCCAACGGCCGACTGCTCGAGGGCCTGGGCGTCCGGTGGAGCCGGTCATGGCGCAGCTGTGTGGGCCGAGGCAGTGCTGGGCTCTGCTTGCCCTACTGGGAGCGCTGCTCCTCTCCGGGGCCGCGGCGGCCGACGGAGAACCCGGCATCCACGGTGAGGGCCCGGCG
>NW_007733672.1:29507-41270 GCF_000696425.1 Galeopterus variegatus | reverse complement strand
GGGGCGCGAGGGGGGCGGGTCTGGGGGGATGTCGGGGTCCGAGCGGGAGAGTGGGCGGGGGAGGAAATTGGGGGCGCCTTGATGGCGTTCAGGGAGTGTGGCGGAGCCAGCCCTAAGGACTGAGGTTTGGGACCTCTTGACAGTGAGGACGGCGGAGGAGCAAGGGTTAGCAGCTTCCTTCGGGTGAGGGCGGAGACGGAGGGTATTGACCCAGGAGTGGCACTGGCCCGTGCTGTGGCAGGAAGAGGGTGAGGAGCCGCACCGAAAACCAGCCTCTTCCTGGCAGCGGAAAGTTCCGTGGCCAAAGAAAGCCCAAGGAAGCCAGGCCAGAGCGGGAAGGGGTGGGATTAGGTGGCCTGGTGGCAGTTTTAGCCTCGAGCCCCCACCTCTTTATTTATTGGACAACAGCCCTCTCAGAAATCTTTCTAGTTAAGTTACAGTCGAGTAGGTGCCCAAGAAGAAAGGTGTTTTCTCAGTGATGTCCAAAGGAAGGAGAAGAAAAGAAGCAAGTGTTGGAGGGGAGAAACTTTGCCAAGGTGTAAGGGTGAGGGCCCTTTGGTATAAAAGCTGGGGTTGGATTCTTTGGATTGGACCTTAGAGGTTGGAGGTGGATGAGGTGATTTGAACCTGCACTCTAAGAAGTTTGGCCTGAGAGGTCTTTTTGAACAAGTGTTGTTGTAACCTTAACTGCGACAGACAAGCATCAGCGGGTTTTGAAAGGAACTCTCTTGAAAGAAGAATTCATTGATTCAGCAAAACTTACTGAGCCCCTGCTATGTGTCAGGGATGGTGCTGGCACTGACGATAACAGGTGAATCAGATAAGCCAGGTTCCTGCATTTACAGAGCTTTTATTCTAGTGGGAGAGACAGACAGTGAGTGAATATTTAAATAAAGAACACTTGCTACAAGATTAAATTACTAAGAAATGAACAGGGTGAAGTACACGAGTAGGGTCAGGTGAGATGATGGGGACATAAGGCAAGGTCTCTCTGAGGAGGATGACATTTGAACTCTAACATGAAAGGAGATTACATGGCAGCCACAGAAAGACCTTGGGGATCAGTGTCCAGTTGGAAAGGCGTTGAGGCCAGAACAATCTTGGTTGTATTCAAGGAAAAGACAGAGCCAGCACGGCTGGAGCAGGAGTAAGGGAGGGGAAAACTGGAGGAGGATAGGAGGTGGTAGAAGTAGGCAGGAGCCAGGTGGCTTAGGACTTTATAGGCCGGCATATTGAGTGAAGAGAGAGAGAAAGCAGGATATGTGTGTGCCAAGTCATTACCCGTAGTAACTTCTGGAGACTGCTTAATTTCCTTATGCCTGAGGCAAAAAAAAAAAAAAATGGCGGGGATGCCTCAGCTCCAGAAGACCAGGAATCAGGAATGCAGGTATTGACCATTCTTGCAATTTGTACCAAAGTGTGGCAGGCTTTCTGGACTTTTTCATATGAAGTAATATGAGGATGTACCTTCCAGTTACCTGACCTGTGACTACATCTGATGCTTACTCTGTGCTCATATGTGATGTTTAATCCTTGATACAACCTGGTGCAGTGATGATGTTACAGGCCTCGTCTAAGGTTAACACACTAGTAATTGACAAAGCTGGGTGTGATTGCAGAGGCCTTCTCCGTTCTCACTGGCCTCCCTGACTGCTGCAGCTGTCTGGACCTGCTGACCTTTCAGAAGTACTACTGTCTGGCTGGGTGAACTAATGCCCTCACTTATCTGAAGTTCTGTTTGTTTGAAAGTTTGAACAGCTTAATCTAAGGCAGAAGGCAGTCCCCCCCCCCCCCCCCCCCCCCCCCCCCCCCCCCCCCCCCCCCCCCCCCCCCCCCCCCCCCCCCCCCCCCCCCCCCCCCCCCCCCCCCCCCCCCCCCCCCCCCCCCCCCCCCCCCCCCCCCCCCCCCCCCCCCCCCCCCCCCCCCCCCCCCCCCCCCCCCCCCCCCCCCCCCCCCCCCCCCCCCCCCCCCCCCCCCCCCCCCCCCCCCCCCCCCCCCCCCCCCCCCCCCCCCCCCCCCCCCCCCCCCCCCCCCCCCCCCCCCCCCCCCCCCACCCGCTCCTGATTGCTTCGGTTTTCTCAGAAAGCAGGATTATCAGCTTAGAGTGAGGTGTTTCTTCAGCCACATGCAGCTGCACAGGTACTGCCAGATTAGTATCATGGAGAGGGGGAGGTGAGAGAGAATGTGTGTAAGGGAGCAATTATAATGGTTGGTCTAGAAATTTCATCTTTGTGAAGACGTGAGGGGGCTAAGGGGCAGTGGAAAGGTAGTAGGGCCAACAGATTGTTGGGGTTGAGGTTCTGAAGGGAATAAACAAGAAAAATAGGATACATGGGCAGTGAGTGAGATGCATGAAATTGAGATTCTGAAGGGGCTGCAGTTATTGAGACAAGGTCTAGATATGATCCTGAGAGGGAGGGGTTGGGGGTAGAACAAGATCACCCAGAAGAGAGGTCGAAGAGGTCTGAATATGGAAATCCCCAAGAATAAGAGCAGCCTGAAAGGCAGTGAGCCCAGAGCTAAAATTATGGAGAAGTGAGGAGTAGTGATCTGGGTCAGCAGATAATGTGCAAAGTGGGCTAGTGAATGGTCTACTCTGGTGACATGAGATTCATATGTAGGGGGTTTGGGGAGGGTTGGAGGGAGAATGGCCTGGAAGCAGCACCCGGAAGTAAGGAGACCTACCCACTTGGAAGGGCCACGTAAGGCATGTGTTCACGGGAGAGCCAGATTGCAGGGTATCTGAAGAAAGTGACAAGAATATTCAGAGAAGAAGAAATGAGAGATTTTGCTGAAGATAGATCATGAATTCCAGAGGGCCTAGGAGTTGAGGGAGGGGAGATGGGGACAAAACATGCTGTGTGGGGATAAGGGTTAACTCAAGGATCTGGTGCTTCTTTTAAGCATCATGTGGTCTAAGATTGACAATGTTTGTGAGACTCTAAGTGGGGAAGGCAGGTAGAAAAGGGTGTAGGGAATGTAGTGGATACTCAGAGGCCTGGCACACGGTGTCCTGACTCCAAATCTCTGCAGAAGAGGTGGGGGAAAGCTGATTTTGCACCCGGTATTTCTAGTGTTCAGGGAGAGTTCCAGTCTGCAGTGGAAAGTATGCAAAGATTATAAACTGGCCACTCCCAGGAGGCCTCACACAGCCTTTATGTGACATGTACAGTTTCTAGAATAAGGGACTTTTTTGTGTAAAAATTTGATTTTTGGATTTGCCTGGAAAATATGAAGATCTGGTTGAACCAGATTAGAACACAGGCCTGTGTTCCTATAGTGGGCTGGAGCCCCAGTGCCTCTTACGAACAGGGCATATACTGCTCTCCCCAGTCTGTGTTTATTCACTTGGCCTGCCTCATTCTTTTCTACCTGTCTGCCCTCTGTATCCATAGGCCTTTGGGTTGCGACCTCCCCTCCACCTTAAGAATATGCTCTATTTAGTAAAAGGAAGTAGATAACACCTAATAGCTCTTTATAAATTGTACAGTACAGTGAGTGTGTGTGTATGTGTGTTATTGCTGTTAGGGAGGAGAAAACTTTTTATCAGGCAGCCGCAAATGTGCATGGTTTTTTTTTTTTCTTTATTCCCCAGATGATAAATCTTGGTATTTGGAGGGCCCTGAATGTAATTTTGGTCAATACGAGGCCACATAATGTATTTCCTTTTCAAAATAGAATTTTGAGAATTTGTTTAGGAGTGGTCATTTAAGTGTAGTTCCTACTGCTAATAACTTTGTGTCCGGCATTGTACATAAGAACTTAGGTTAATGGTTACTGGGCTCATGGTCAATTGTTGATTGTTCTTGGGAATTTCCACTGGAGACAAGCATGACAATATTCATTCGAGAGCCTCTACTGCACTTTCAAGTGATCTTCAGTTTCCATTAACCTCTTGGGTTAATTACAGCTTCCCCAGAACCTTAACTAAAAGGTGAACTTTCCAGCATATCTCCAGTAAGCACATTATTATTTTTTCCTTTCTCCCTCCCTCCTTTTTTTCTCTCTCTAATAAGCATGTGATTAGTCACCACTCTTTCTTTCCCTTCCTCTTCACCTTCATGAGTAGCTGTGACCCTGGTTGTCAAAAATAAGATGACAAGAGCTGAAGTGCAGCTGATGTTGATGGTCAGCTGGGGTTCTCCAAAGCAGCATCCTCTGTAGAAGAGGTACTTGTCCTGCCTCCAGGCAAGGCAGTTTGGTTCCAGGATAGTTTGATGTACTTATTCATTGATTAGTCAACAAATATTTATTGAGCAGCTGCAGATCGCCAGGTACTGTTTTATGCTCTTGAAACAGAGCACTGAACAAAACAGTCCTCCGTCCATGGCAGTTATGTCGTAATGAGAGGAAGATAGTACATAAACAAATGAATGTACTCATATGTCTGTTGATGAGGACAACGAAGAAAAGTACAGTAAGAATTGGTGAATTTGGGCCGGCCCATGGCTCACTCGGGAGAGTGTGGTGCTGATAACACCAAGGCCACGGGTTCGGATCCCATATAGGGATGGCCGGTTGGCTCACTGGCTGAGCGTGGTGCTGACAACACCAAGTCAAGGGTTAAGATCCCCTTACCGGTCATCTTTTAGAAAAGAAAAAAAGAAAAAAAAAGAATTGGTGAACTTATTACTGAAAACACAGGCTTTTGAGGTTCAAATGGTAATAGTCCCTGCAGAACATTGAGGGCCTTATCTTTAGGTCCACTGAGAGATAATGATCCTTTCCCACCAGAAACATTCCTTTGCCTTGGTCAGCATTTGAGGGCTCATCCTGTGACGGAGAAAGCAAACTTTTCCTCTTTCACTGCCCCCTCCCTTGCCTGTTTGTCATTTTACCCATGACCAGTCATTTGCAACACTAAGGCTCGTTTTAAGATACCTTAAGCAGCTTGGCCAGGCAGCCAGGCTTCTGTTTGCCATGTCCTGAGGCTGACAGGGGAGGCCAAACAAGGGATGAGTAGCCTGTGATTCGTGGGGGGTGGGGAGAGCCTTGCAGGGGTCACATTGGAATGACTTCAGCAACCCCAGGAGGCCTTGCTCTGCTGTGCACATGACTAAGGTGGAATTCACAGATGTCCTGAGAAGCATTAGAATACGGATTATGGTTATCATTATAAGATCTCGGTCACAAATGTCATTTCATGGGTTGTTTCTGACAAGATCTTTTTGAAATCTCCCTGTGAAGAAATGCTAGAACATGGATGCTGAGGCCCAGAAACTTTGGAGTTTAGTTACTTTGAAGTTTATTTGAAATACATTTTTCATTATTGGAAGCCATTTTAGAAATGAGGGCAAGAATTTATTTACTTTTTTAAAAAATTTACTGAGAGCAAGAATTTAGATATTGTTTTACACACATGTTTGAGATGGATCTCACTGTGACTTTTTTTTTTTTGGCAGCTGGCCGATAACAGTTATCTGAACTCATGACCTTGGTGTAACCAGCATCATGTTCTCCCAAGTGAGCTAACTGGCCAACGCTCTCACAGTGATTCTTGACTGGGTCCTGGATCCATGGCTTCAGAAGTCTCTTAATCTGAAGTCCTTAAATTCATATGTGATATTTTGTCCATTATTTCCCATGGTCTATGTAAGTCATGTTCTTGGGGGGGTGAAAAAAATATTAGATATTACAACAGTTTGTGACCTTTCTGTTTTTTGGTGGCTGGTACAGGGATCAAACCCTGGACTTTGGTGTTATCAGCTCTAACCAAGTGAGCTAACTAGCTAGCCCCAGTTTGTGACTTTTCAAAGGGACACTCTACATAAATAGATATGTATTAAAATTTCATGGGGCAGTTAGGAAAACCTGTCTAAAAAGACTCCTTAGGGGAGTGATAATGAAAAAAAGGCTGAAAAACACTGTTCTGGTGAGAGGGTCTGTTGGCTTTCATCAGTTGCTTAAGATGGTCCATGATTTGCAAAAGGTTAGGAACCCCTGAAGGTAAATTAATAGCAGACAGTTCCATGAAAGATTTTGAAACTGCTTGTTTCCTTCTAGGTTATTCAGATAGGCTTTTCAGGTTCCAGTTATGGATTGAAGTAAGGGTAGAATTTACAATCCTGTTTTAGTGATGAATATGAAGTGATATTGGGCAGGAGTGGTGGTTTGCATTGTGCCAATAGTTCATGAAATGTAAACTTTTTTTTTTTGGTGGCTGGTGGGTATGGGGATCCAAACCCTTGACCATGTTGTTACCAGCACCATGCTCTAACCACGTGAGCTAACTGGCCAGCCCTGAAATGTAAACTTTTATATCTAAACATTTAATATCTAAAATACCAAGATTTTTATATCTAAAACACCAAGATTTTATGAGCCTTATAATTTAAGTTGGATTTGTCATTGCAGATGTTCTTTTCTCATAAATACCTAGGGGCTATTTTAAAGTTTCTGAATTACTTATCCTAATAATGACAACTTCCAGACACCCAAACCTAGAAGAGATGGGCAGTTAGTAGCTTTCTGTACTGGAAACAGAAGCGCTCAAATATGTAGAACCTATGCAGCTAACCAAGCAGATGGATTTATAGATCACCTTAAAATAAGGCTGATTATAAAATAAATATCAACTTTGGAATTTGGCTTGGTAGAATTAAAACAGCCCTGAGTACCTTCCTGGTATTTGGTACCTCTTCACTCACACAGAACTTTAAAAAATTCTTTCATTCCTTGGAGAAAAGATATTTGAAGTCTAAATGAGTATCCAAAGTATAGTTTTTCTTGTTTTTCTCCAGTCCTTCCCTTAGGCTTTCTGCCTCTGAACGCTTCATCTCATGATCATGTAGTGTTGCAGGACTTTGATTTGTGTTGTGATGGTTTTCCATTGTTTTACTCTGGGTGAAGATAAGGGATCAAGTCATTTCAGGAATTGCAAATGGCCGCATCACAGAAAAACAAAGGAAAGGAGTGACAATTAGATCATCTGTTTGGCTTGAGGGTGTACTTTTTGGCTTTCTGTATCCCTATGTCCTATCAATCACCCTGTTTGGTTGGATTTACAAGTGAAACGTGCCATCCTTTATCTTCATTCTCACTGTCTCTATATTATTGGTCCAGTCTTCAAAAAATACAATATCTACTATTTGTTAAAAGCTTTGTGCCTAATATTATCTTAAACACTTACAATGGATTAAAATCTTCACAACACTCTTACGATACTAGTAGTGTGTGTCAGAGAAGAATTTCTCATTTGCATGGCTTTTAAGAAGCGAATCAGTTGGTTAGAGCAGGGCGCTGATAACACTGAGGTCCAGGGTTTGATCCCTGCACCGGCCAGCCCTCTCCACCCCCCAGAAATTTATCTTGATGGGGCCTGTGGAGAGAGAAAGCTGACTGAGTCTGTTTTATTATTCACAAGTGAATTCAAGTTACAACAAGCATTTCCCAAATGATTATCAAGATGGCCTCAAGATTAATGGTGCATTCCACCTCTGGAAACTTAAGTCTGAAGGGAGGTCACAAAAGTCTGTTTTTGTTAACAGGCTTGCCAAAAACCACTTTTATACTAACTAGATCCAGAACAGGTATAAATCACATGCAGACAGGCCTTCATTTTGACTTGGGCTGAGGTATATTTATAATGTCCTCAAGATAGTTGTCTTGTTAACATTCCCAGCCTTTCACCCTAACCCAAAGGGACATGATGCTTCCATAATCAGAACTTTGCCTTATCTTCCTAAACCTCTAAAATCTGCATAATTTTTAAAAATTAACCAGACCTAAATTAGAGAATATGGGGCTTGCTGAATTAAAGAATATAGGGCTGAAGCATGGTTTGTCCACTACCTTGAACACTGTGCCATGACCACTGTCGTCTGTGTGAGAGGAAAATGTGCTAGAACCACAGGAGAATGGCTTGATAGACCTGCCAGACTATGAACATATAGAAGATGAAACTTCTTCCTGTCCCACCTCCAGCCTCTTCAGATGGTGAAGGAGCTGAACCTGATAAAGAGTCAGGGAGTGGAGCACCTATCCCTTTACCTCCAAAGAGAACAGTTAAAAGGAATATACCCCAAGCTGGATGCTCAGAGATTAATTTCAGAGAGAGGGCTTCCAGCCTCAAGGCATGTATTTGGTAAGGCAAAATTCAAAGGTAAAGGTGGTGAGGCTGAAGACTTGAACATGTTAATCAGACAGATGGAGCACTGGGCACATAGGATATTCCCTAACTACAATTTAAGGATTTTATTGACAGAGTTGAATACCTGGGAAATAAAAAGGAAGTTCAGACATGTTTAATACAGATTCAACCTGATCTCCTTATTTTACATGAAGATTTTGTTAGCAATAATGATGAACTAGGGGAAAATGATGACCATGATGTAACTGCTGCTGAATTAAGATCCGGTTTTTTTTTTTTTTTTTTTTTTTTAAGATGACCCGTAAGGGGATTTCAACCCTTGGCTTGGTGTTGTCAGCACCACGCTCAGCCAGTGAGCAAACCGGCCATCCCTATATAGGATCCGAACCCATGGCCTTGGTGTTATTAGCACCGCACTCTGCCGAGTGAGCCACGGGCCGGCCCTTAAGATCCGTTTTTGACAAACTTATCTGAAAGTGACAAGTTTACTTCTGAGTCAAGTAGAAGCATAACAGAAGAGCAACAACAAAGATTTGAGAGAAATAAACAACTGGCCTTGGAAAGAAGGCAGGCAAAGCTACTGAGTAATAGTCCCTATGAAATGAATGACCAGTAAGGGGATTTCAACCCTTGGCTTGGTGTTGTCAGCACCACGCTCAGCCAGTGAGCAAACCGGCCATCCCTATATAGGATCCGAACCCATGGCCTTGGTGTTATTAGCACCGCACCCTACCGAGTGAGCCACGGGCTGGCCCTTAAGATCCGTTTTTGACAAACTTATCTGAAAGTGACAAGTTTACTTCTGAGTCAAGTAGAAGCATAACAGAAGAGCAACAACAAAGAATTGAGAGAAATAAACAACTGGCCTTGGAAAGAAGGCAGGCAAAGCTACTGAGTAATAGTCCCTATGAAATGACATGTTAATAAATACACCCAGGGCACCCACAGTTGAAGAGATTAATACTCATGAGGATCAAAAGGAGTCAAATGGATTAAACAAAGACATTCTAGACAATCCACATAAAGCCACTCTTGACAATATTGTAAATGAAGAGGAGGAATTAAAATTAGAGGAAACACAGCTGGACCAATCCTTTTACAATGTGCAATAGTAACTTTATGCGTCATCCAGAAATATTACTGAGGTTAGATAGGCTTCCACTAAGAGAAAATTGTGTGTATTAATTTGCTATCCTACAGGTTTGGGATTACTACATATTTTGCGTACTTTGAGTGAAAATGCCATTTAAAATCTGGTATTGATTTATAATTATGCTTGTCACTTATTAACTTTGGCTAAATCTATTCTCTTAGTGTTTATTTTTATATAGATTTGACTTCATACAGTGGTTAGTTATTAATAAGCAGCTTCTGCTGCTAGTGTGCCAGTGAATGCCTTGTTTTCATTAAATTGGGTGATGTTTAAAATGTAAATATAGGGCCAAGCCCGCGGTGCACTCGGGAGAGTGCGGCGCTGGGAGCGCAGTGATGCTCCCGCCGTGGGTTCGGATCCTATATAGGGATGGCCGGTGCGCTTACTGGCTGAGTGCGGTGCGGCCGGTCACAAAAAGGACAAAAAATAAATAAATAAAATAAAATAAAATAAAATGTAAATATATATTGAATATTAATGTCGCTTTTAAAATTTTAGATTAATGTTTAATGATTGCGTATGCTTCAGGAAAGTGGAAACAGTATAGTTCATTGCCCGGTTCAATTACATAATAATGTCCATTTTTAAAAAGACATAATAATAAAAGTTATCTTGCAAACTATAAAAAAAAAAGAGAAAAAGGGTATGGGGCTTATTCATTTTGTTACATGTATTATTGTTCCATGCTGTGAATGAGGAAATAAGCATAGAGTAAGGTTTGGAAAACTGCCCGAGGTAACACAGCTAGCTAGTAAGAGGCCTTCAGGGATTCATGCACTCATAGGTCCTTCACTGGAATAATTACCCAGGCGGTAGGCTCTCTCCACTAGTCTGTCTTACACGCTTTTGCCAAATGAGTCTTCCTTATTATGTCACTCCCCTATACCAAACAGTTCCTTTGTATCTTGTGTGGCTTACAAGCCCTTTGAATTTAGGGTGTGATTATAATATTTTACCTTGCATAATTTTTTTTTTTCCTGTCCAAGGTAGTCTTGTGGCTCCAGCTTAATTGCAGCCCCCTAGAGGGCAAGGACCACATCCCCAGTCAGTAGGCCCGGTTTACCCTAGACATTTCCAATTTATGCTACCATATATCCCATGGTAACTATTAATTTTTTTGTTTTGTTTTGTTTGGCAGCTGGCCAGTAAGGTACTTGAACTTGGTGTTACAGGGCAGTGCTCTACCCAACTGAGCCAACCAACTAGTCCCCAGAACAGTTCCTTTCATTCTGAAAAGCATCTTGGTTCAAACAACAAATTGTGTGGTCACCCTACTTAAATTATAATAGCTGTTCACCAGAC
Source organism: Galeopterus variegatus (assembly GCF_000696425.1). Lineage (NCBI taxonomy): Eukaryota > Metazoa > Chordata > Mammalia > Dermoptera > Cynocephalidae > Galeopterus > Galeopterus variegatus. The sequence goes on along the minus strand of NW_007733672.1, from coordinate 30,726 downwards.
ATTTGTTGCTTAGTATTGCTCAAGATACTAGGGAAGTTAGTAAATTCGATTTTTTTTTTTTTTTTTTTAAAGATGACCAGTAAGGGGATCTTAACCCTTGACTTGGTGTTGTCAGCACCTCACTCACCCAGTGAGCTAACCGGCCATTCCTATATGAGATCCGAACCTGGGGCCTTGGTGTTATCAGCACCACACTCTCCCAAGTGAGCCACGGGCCGGCCCAGTAAATTCAATTTTATTTACCATGTAGTTTTATTTTTTAATTTTAGTTTTTTAACTGAAAAATTTAAGCAAACAAAAAGGACCATAATCCACTGCCCAGATAAAATCACTGTTGGCCCTTAAAAAAAAAAAAAAAAGTAATGTATTCACAAGATTAGAATACTGAAACTACTAAATGGTACAGATGAGAAAGAAAAACCTGCTATGCATGTGTGGGGTCAGGGAGTTTATGAGAGATCTGTACCCTCCTCTAAATTTTGTTGTAAACCTAAAACTAAAAGGAAAAATTATGTCAAAGCTTTTCTCCTGCCTCTAGTCCCTTTCCCTAAAGGTAGATTCACACATGTGTCTAAATTAAAAGTTTGAAAAGAGATCATAATATGTCAATCATTCTTTTGCCCTTTTAGTCTTAGACATTTTTCTATACTGGCATGTACATAGTCTCTTATTTTTAACAGTTCTGGGTATTCCCTTGTGTGGATGTCTCATAAATTATTTAGCCAGCACAAACAAGATGTTTTAGTGGTGAATTTTCAGCTGTTGTAGGTCTGTGAACACCAAGCCCTTTGTGGATGTGGTAATAGTTGCTCCTGTTTTTTGAAATTCTTGAGTTAGATGACTATTCAGAGTTTTTTCTTTTCGTTTTTGCTTTTTGTTACTAAGGAGTGACCTATAGCCTGTCCATCTTTTCTGTGTAAAGTAGAGGTGTTATAACACCAAAATCAAGGGTTTGGATCCCCTTACTGGCCAGCCACCAAAAAAAAAATGTATAAAATAGGATTTTTACGTATCTAAGGATTATTGTAGGAAATCATTTCCCCTTGGCCATTACCCTTAGAATTCTTTGTGGCTTTATTGAACAATAGTGGTTTTTAGTGATAGAAAGGTGTGCTGCAGCATTTTGGCAAAGTATGAAACTGAAGAATGCGTGGCCAATGTCATTTCAAGGAATGTGAACCCTAGGAGTCTTTTTTTTTTTTTTTTTTTTTCCTTTTTG
>NW_007733672.1:26311-28867 GCF_000696425.1 Galeopterus variegatus | reverse complement strand
GCCACACTTCCCAAGTGGCGCACTACAGCAGTGCGCCACCGGGCCGGCCCCGAACCCTAGGAGTCTTTGATGGGTTCTGGCCACACGTGTGAGACTTGTTCTGGGATGATGGGGGTGGAAAATCTGAACAGTGTTTTTATAAACATCCTCTGAAGAAGTAATTGGCAAACTACAGCTCGTGACAACACCTGTATATATAGCCTGTGTGCTAAATATGCTTTTTACCTTTTTTTTTTTTTTTTTTTTTTTTTGGTGGCTGGCCAGTGCAGGGATCCAACCCTGGACCTTGGTGTTATCAGCACCATGCTATAACCAACTGAGCTAACCAGCCAGCCCTACATTTTTTAATGGTCAAAAAAAACTAAAGAATATTTCGTGACCTGAAAATTATATGAAACTAAATTTTAGTGTTCATAGGTAAAGTTTTATTGGAACACAGCCATGCTCATTCATTTACATATTGTCTATAGCTGCTTTTATGCTGAGATAACAGCATGATTGCGACAGAGACAATGGTACCCACAAAACCTAAAATAAAGGCAGTCCTCATTTTGCAGAGTTTTTGAAATGCACGAATTCCATTTACCACAGTTTCATTAAATAACTTCACTTCCCCAGCAACACGGTTCAAATTTCAGTTACCACGGTATTTTAATGGTGAGCACTTGAGTAAAGTACAAGCAAGCTTCAGCTACTGGCTTTCCAGTCCACAGGTCACTATGTGTATTACACGGATGCTTAGTGGTCGGAGTCTCACAGTGCTTGGTCCCTGCATGACTTTTAGTTCATATACACACAGCAAAGCATGTAGTTGTGTTGTTTCCGTGTTTCCCAGTGATAAACCTATGTGACAGTTTACAAAACTGAATAATAGATAGAGGGAATTAGCTTAAAAAGGCTAAACTGCAGCAAAGAGAAGTGGTAATGCTGGAAATGAAATTGCAATTGAGCATAAATGGAGTGATAAAAGAACTAGCTAACTGTGGGAATGTGTTGATACTACCGCCATTTGAGAGAGTGGATATGCAGCCAGAGGAGTTTGGTGAAGGAAGGCCCATGCTTATCGACCGAAATGAGAAAGGCGGTTGTGACTTTTCTGGATGATATCCCAGAGGAAGTAATGCTGGCAAACACCTCTACAGAAATGCAACTCTGAGCAATTTTGTGACATTGAAAGAGCAAAGGATAAAATGTTGGAGGCAGATACAAGTCTAGAAAAAGAGTATGGCAATTGCTAGAAAAGGTGTAGAAATGATGATTGCTCCATGTTACAACTTTATGCCATGAGAGGTCCACAAGCACTATTTAAACTACTCTTGGTAATTTTTTTTTTTTAATCTGTTTGTTTTTTGGGTTTTTTTGGTGACTGGCTGGTATAGGGATTGAACCCTGGATCCTGGTATTATGAGAACCATGCTCTAACCAACTGAACTAATTGGCCAGCCCTTCTTTTACAATTTTTTTTCATTACTCTGTACATTTTGTTTGTTTGTTTTTAGTCTGTACATTTTTAACCAGTGTTTTTAATATTTTGGCAAAAATTTTTATTTTTATTTTATTTATTTATTTTATTTTATTTTATTTTATTTTTTTGTCTTTTTCGTGACTGGTAAGGGGATCGCAACCCTTGGTGTTGTGTCGTCCGCACCGCGCTCAGCCAGTGAGCACACCGGTCATTCCTATATAGGATCCGAACCCGTGGCGGGAGCGTCGCTGCGCTCCCAGTGCCACACTCTCCCGAGTGTGCCACGGGGCCGGCCCTTGACAAAAATTTTTAAATGTCATGGAACAGTCAGCATTTTTCCCATTGATTATAAGATTGCTTTGCATGATCCCACAATGTCATACAAGGCAACTACTGTCTGTATTATACTCTTTGGCCCCTTATAGAAAAAGTTTGCTGACACTTGCTCTAGAGAAAGCAGATGGGCAGGAGGAGGACCATTTAATGAGTGGCTTCAGGTTTGTGAGATGATTCAGGGTTTTCTTGTCATGCATATGGTGAAGTAAGAAGACAGTGTGCTTCAGTTTATAGCACTCATGGGAGTAAAAAGTGTAAGGACTGTAACCCTAGGAAATTTACATTTGCTTTTGTTTTAAAAGTAATCTGGGGGCTGGTTGGTTAGTAGAGTTGGTTAGACCATGGTGCTGATAACACCAAGGTCCGGGGCTTGATCCCTGTACTAACTAGCCTCAAGAAAAAAAAAAGTAAACTTATTCTGAGTGAATACAAAACATGGGTAAAAGAAAACACCAAGTTCAAGGTGGTTGTTAATTTGGGTGATAGAGAGCAAGTGGAATTGAAGTGAGGGATATACAAAGAGTTTCAGCTCTATCCATAATATTTTAGTCCTTTAAAATGTTAGAATTTGATAAAGCTGAGAAGTGGATACACCAGAATTATGGTATTTTCTCTACTTCTTAGCATATTTGAAATATTCCATGAAAGTAAACATACTTTGCAAAGTAGTCACAGCTGCAGTTGTGCATTTGTCTTTTTTTTTTTTTTATAAAGATGACCGGTAAGGGGATCTCAACCCTTGGTTTGGTGTTGTC
>NW_007733672.1:23763-25709 GCF_000696425.1 Galeopterus variegatus | reverse complement strand
CTTGGTGTTATCAGCACCACACTCTCCCGAGTGAGCCACGGGCCGGCCCCCAGTTGTGCATTTGTGAAGAATGACTAGGTACTATCTTCTTAAGCCTGTAAGGTTAAATTGGATTTGTAGTGCCTGGGAGCCTGAAATTTCTGTAATGTCCTTGGTTAGAAGGTGACAGCAGATCATTCCACCTGACTCCATAGAGTGAAATTGTCTGAGCTATTGGCTGGTTGTCTTGGTTAAAGATCTAGTGATTTCAGAACCTTCAGAACTAGAAAACCCAGTTTTCCATGACATCATTCACAAGGACCAGTCTGTTTTGCAATTTTGCGGTAGCTAATGTTCAAAATGCCTGCCAGGATTTTGTAACTGAGATTCATATTTCAGATAATGTGATTTTTAACCATTTCTGATGCTTTTCCAAGAGAATGTTACTGTTTCCCAAAGGCAGGAATTCCATTTTTAGTTAGGTATTCTGAAGTGAGTGCATCCAAATTTGGTTCCCTTCAGCTTTTTTGTGGTTTTTTAATCTGCCTTTTGAAAACATATAGAATGTACTTAATTTTGCACTAGCATTTGTGAGTGTACAAGTAGGACTTGAGACATATTTTTCATGATTTTTGTCCCAATACTATAAGACGAATATATATATATTATTTTGTCATTTTTAAATAGTAATATGAGTTGCTCATATTAAGGAATAAGTTCTCAAAAATGTGTGCAACCAAATCCCCTCAGCCTTAGCCAGTTCCTTTGGTATGGTGCCTTTGTGACCCTGTCATTGAGTGTGACTGAAAACAGAGGCCCGGCAGAGGGCCTGGCCTTGGTGAGCCCTCAGGTTGTGATAAACGCCCTGAGGAATGTTTTGGCTTTCCGGCAACTTCAGTTCTGTGTTTTTCCCAGGCCTGTTGATATAGTGGCTCTTTCCTTCTGTTGGTCTGAGGGGTGGTTATGTTACTGCTGGGGCTGTCCAATCAGACCACTGTGAATCTAGATCACAGCTCTGCTGCTTGCCTGGCTTCAACCACCATGAGCCTCAGTGTCCTCACTTGGAAAGTGGAGGTGTCATTACGTGATTCACAGTTGTTTTATTATTATTATTATTATTATTATTATTTTGATCGGTAAAGGGATCGCAACCCTTGGCTCAGCGCCGTCCGCACCACGCTCAGCCAGTGAGTGCACAGGTCATCTCTATATAGGATCCGAACCCGCAGCTTCAGCACTATCAGCACCGCACTCTCCCAAGTGAGCCACGGGGCTGGCCGCCACAGTTTTATTATTTTAATGTGCCTGGCATAATAATGCTTGGTGAGCAGTAAGTGTGGTGTTAAAAAATAAGCAGTGCTCTGCATTTTGGTTCATTTTGATTTTAAGCTGAATCTGCCATAGAACTTCAGCCAATTAATCTGCTACTTAGAACTTTTTTACTCTAATCAGAGCTGTGTAAAAATGATATTAGTTTTTTCCTTTTTATTATAAGAATTTCAAATATACACAAAGTAGTGACAATAGTTTTATGGACCCTCATATACCATACATCACGCACCTTCAACAATTATCAGCATTCTGTCTTTCCAGACATACTGTTTTTAATTTTTTAATTTTTTAATTTTTTAAAAGATGATCGGTAAGGGGATCTTAACCCTTGACTTGGTATTGTCAGCACCACGCTCTCCCAAGTGAGCTAACCGGCCATCCCTATGTAGGGATCCGAACCGTGGCCTTGGTGTTGTCAGCACCGCACTCTCCCAAGTGAGCCACAGGCTGGCCCTTATTTTTTTATTTTTAAAATTCTTATTATTTTAAAATTTTTTTGGCAACTGGCCTGAAGGAGGCATACTGTGTTTTTATTTATTTATTTTTTTTTTTTTAAAGATGACCGGTAAGGGGATCTTAACCCTTGGCTTGGTGTTGTCAGCACCACGCTCAGCCAGTGAGCGAACCGGCCATCC